>NC_041395.2:19081563-19309063 GCF_900747795.2 Erpetoichthys calabaricus | reverse complement strand
CAGATTCTCTGGTATAAAAGATTATACTAATAACTAAATACAGAATTAGTACATATAAATACAGATTTGATAAAACACACAGAAGAAACTGGTTATCATGAATGGAAACTAACACTACCTGTCCATTAGTTAATTGTTAAACTATGACCAGTTAGCATTGGAGGAGATGAAAACAGTAAAAGAGAAAGTCAAAGACAAAGTCAGACACAGCTGGAGCCCTGGGGACCTCGGCCAACTAGCCATCTAGTGCCCTCCTGGTCATTCAGTGTTGGCTTCCCAGTCTGATGAGAGAATCTTTACATCCAATGATTCTAATGGTCCCAGCATCTGAGATGACTTTTACATCTTGGCAATAGAGCAGTAGCACCAAATGCCACAACCAGATACCAAGAAGAGAAACAGAATAGAGAGGGGATAGCAACAGTTTATAAATATTATATGAGTTATACAGTATTTCTGTTCAAATGAGTAACAAACAGAGATGCAGTCTGCACAGCTAATCAGCAACTCTAGTCAGGGTATTCTAAACTGAAGTTGTGAGTCTTTAGCCTGATTTAAAAGCTGAGACTGAAGGGGTACCTCTTATAGTTGTAGCAGGCAGATCATTCTACAACTTCGGGACCCTGTAACTAAAAGCCTGACCTCCCGCTGCTATTTCATTAATCCTTGGAATTATAAGCAGACCAACATCTTGAGACCTTAATATGTGCTCTGGTGTGTAGGTATTGATAAATTCAGTTAAGTAAGCAGGATCTCATCCATTTAAGGCTTTATATGTTAAAAGGAGGATTTTGAAATCTGCCCTAAACTTAATTGAGAGCCAGTGTAAGGATTAAAGAATTGGGGTTATGTGTTTGTATTTCTTGTCCTTGTAATAATTCTTGCAGCAGAATTTTGGATTAACAGAAAGCTGTATAAAGATTGATTTGAATAGCAGCATTTCAGTAGTCAATCCTGCTAAAAATAAATGCATGAATTGATTTCTCAGTGTCATGAACATTTGAAAATATTTTCATTTTCCAAAATTTTTAAGATGGAAAAAAACATACTTTGGATAATTTTTTAATGTGCGCTTAAAATAACATGTTAGTGTCAAAGATAACACCTAGATTGTGGGCTGATTCAGTAAAACTTATAGCTATTCCAGCTGAGTTAAACAGTAACAGAATGTTGTAGCGATTAGCATTATTCTCCTCAATAAATAACATTTCTGTTTTATCTGAGTTCAAAGACAAGCAGCTCTCATCTATCCACTCCTAATTTAATTAAGGACAACATCGGAGAAAGGTCATTTGGTCTAAAAGAAAGGTTTAACTGGGTGTCATCTACATGCAAGTGAAGATTAATATCATTTTTTCTAATGAGAAATACCAATGGAAGCATGTAAAGTGAAAATAGTAAAGGTCCCAATACTCAGCCCTTCGGGACACCATATTGAACTTCTGTGTATAATGATGGAGCATGTTATATGTTATACATATTCAAGTCATATTGTTTGTTTTATATCTTTTTTATCATCATTCATGGCACATTGTGTAGATCTTTTTTGGGTAAATTATTTATTTATTTTTTTAATTTTGTTTCGTTATTACTGTTGCTCACATGGATGCCGAACCTCGAATAGCTTCACGAATCCTTTCTTTGTCTATGTTACATTACGTCATCACTATGAGCATCTCCCATGTTCATTGTGTTAACTGCGAGAGGAGTATTTGAACCGGCAGAGCTCGTATGTTTTCTGTTTTAACATTTCAGCCTGTTAATAATAAACATTAACAGATAAAGGAGTTCAGTGTGGCTTCATTACCCCTGTATGGCGGTTCGCATGAAGTGACACATCGTAAGTCACAACACAGAAGCTTTGAGGTTAACCAGATTCAAAGCCAGAGCACAGGAGTACTGGGAAACACCAGTTACATTGGGATCACTGAAAGTCACATGCAGATGCCGTTTTGCTTTTTTTCCTCCCTAATACTACTGATCACCTTTATTCTTGTGACAAGGTCAATTGCCTTTTTCCTGTAATTGTAAGACAGATGTAATTGAACGTAGTTGAAACAACTGCAGATAATTAACTGAGATAGAGATGAATAAGTCACAGCATACGGAGCTGGCCTGGTAAAAACTGTTGTTTGCCCGTGAGACGGAGTAAGACTACCTGTAAGTAAAACAATTGTTAAAAGTGTCAGTTCACACATCATTTTGTACATTTAGGTGTCCCTCATAAACACCACAGAATCATAATCTACAGTATAGCTAAATCAGACACAAAGGCTTCCAAATTCAACATTTATGTTAATTTGTTTCTACTTTGTTTTTGATGTATTGGAACAAATCTTTATCCTTATATGTGGTAGTTGTGTATTTAGTGAGTGGTATCATCTGTTCTTGTATTTTGCATTCAGAGTTGTGGCTGTGTTCCGGCCTGAGATCGGTGAGTAGTCCTATGCAAGAACAAAGCCGTTTATTCTGTTGTGTTGTATTCCTGAGGTGGCCATGATAGATTGGTTATCTGGCTCTGTGAAGAGGATTATTTGTGTTCTGTTTTGTGTGTTGTATTTACCTCATTTCTTTACACCCATTGCACGTTCAACCTACCTGGAAGGGGGTCTCTCTCTGAATTGTCCTTCCACGTTATATTTTGAGAAGTTTTTTCTTATCTCCTTAAAGAGTGAAGTATTGCAACTCCCACAAATAAATATTTGGGTGCCAACCTGGTTGTTCCCTTTTAATTTAATCCAAAACAAAAAACAGTGAAAAGGACCGCTATGCATGCCAGTACACTGAATAACAAAAAGCAAAATAAGAAAACTGTCAGGCTAAGTGAATGGGTGCTTTCTGTCAGGATAAAAGGAGCTCCGTCCTGTAGTGCAGTCTGTTCCAAATTGAACACCTCTGCAGGCTTTATAGGCAAGGAAACTGAAGGGGCGGAGTCAGTTGCCCTCACAGGCCGTCTTTTTGGTAAGGTTAGTGTGAGTGCCCCCTCTCGAGCCAGTGTGGTATTACTTACCTCAGGCTGATCCACAGATGCACATGCTGACAAGAGTCAAGGCTGTCAAAAAACAAGGCCTGTTAAAGCCCATTGAGGCATTCCTAGAGAGATTTTGGGCTATAAAAGAAAAAATTATTTTGATGGCGACTGAAATGGAATTGCTGTAAGTTATATAACAACTTTTTTTGTTTTTAACAATTATGGAAATTTTTGGGTGCCCCCTCGTATGCTACTAAACAGGGTGGGCCAATGAGAAAAGTAGGCCTACCAGGGCCCCTATACTGGCGTCACGCCTGGTTGTAACTAGTCTTTATTTCTCTGCAGGGCGCTCGTGTCAAAGCCATCATCTTGATAAACCCCCACAATCCTCTGGGTGACGTCTACACTTCCACCGAGATGATGCAGTTCTTAGAATTTGCCAAAAGGTAAATGAACAGTTTGGTCATGCACTAAATCCTTTTAGAATCTGTTCACATTGTTTTTTGCACAATGGGCACACACTTGTCCTCAAAGCTGAATCTTTTCTTTTGCAAATAGGAAATGTTATCTTTCAGTTAATTTATAGAACTACCACAATTTTTTGCAATGAGTATTTTCCCATTTTCATTTTCAGTATTAGTAATTCATAATTTTAGGATTACATCAATCAATCAATCCATCAGCCAATCGATAAATTGTGAAAACTGTGACCGAGCTTTGCACTTCTGCTGTCATTGCAGACATGAGCTCCACGCTATCATTGACGAGATTTACATGCTTTCCGTGTTTGATGAGCGTACAACTTTTCAAAGTGTTCTCAGCTTCAAGAAGTAAGTGTAACTATTCTTCATTATTAAAAGGGTGTGAGACTTTAAACACAAACCTCATGGACAGATGCCATCTTTTGCTCCCTGTTGAGGAGGTCTTGGACAGTTAAGATCAAACTTGTGACCTCAGGGAGACCTCAGTTGCAGTTCTTGATTGAATTTGCAGTCACTACGGGCTGTCTAGTAAGAAAAGTTCTGAAGGTGAGGGGAGTCCTTTATACATTTTATTGAAAATACAAATCCAAGCCACTCCGAAATCCAGGTATTGCATTATATTCAGGATGTTGGTTAGATGTTAGGTTATTATTATTATTAGATGGATGAGGTGAATGCTTACTGTATGTATAAGTGAGGTATCTGTAAACAAATGAGAAAATATTCACATTGAGCAATCACTATATGGATCACCACACCTTATCTGCAGGTATATGCAGATCCCATGGATGCTCAGGGCTTATATAAAAGCCTAAAGACGATTGTGCACACAAAACGAACACAAGGGCTGACAGCGGAACTGAGGATCAGCTGGGCTTGGGGACACCATACCTCAGCAGCATCAGTCCACACATATTGCTTCTTGTGCAATTTTAGTGGGCAGCAGTACAAGTGGGTATTTCAAATGTTCTTTTTCAAGAATATTCTGGATTTTTTTTTTTTATAATCTCAAACCACTGTAGGTCAAAACTGTGAATGCCAAACCCGTGGATAAGGCAGTCGACTGTAATTATAATTGTAATAATAAATGACAAGAACAATAATAGACTAATATATGAATAATAGCAAGTATCAACTATAATGTATTTCAACGTACATAACAACAATGAGTATGATTAGACTTTTGTATATACAGTCGTCCCTCGCCATATCGCAGTTCACCTATTGCGGCTTCACTGTATCGCGGGTTTTTTAAATACATATAAAAAAGGGCCCTAGAATGTGTACCTAATTTTGTATCACGGATTTTTCTCTATATCGCGGGATTCTGCTATTGGCTGATGGATGGGAGGCAACCAACCAGAGCATTGAGCACTCATTGGCTCAGTGACCGTAGCATCAGTCTGTTTGCTCTCTCGCGCTGTGGCCATGCATTCAGCATCTCGCCTTGTCCACTTCACATTGATGTCTGATCGATGCGCGTAGTGTTGCTCTGTGGTGTTGTGCTTTTGTGAAATTTTCATAAAAGATTTAATTTATTTCAAGCCCTACAATGTCACCCAAACATTCTGTGCCTTCTAAGGCTTCTGGCAGTGAACCCAAGCGCCAGAGGAAGATGCTTACCATCAAGGAAAAGGTGGAACTTCTCGACATGTTAAAGAAAGGTAAAAGCTACGCGGCTGTAGGCTGTCATTACGGGATCAACGAATCTGCGGTTCGCTATATAAAGAAAGACGAGAAGAATATTAGGTCTACGGCAACAATGACTTTTAACAAGACTGCAAAGAGGGTGGTCACTTCCCACAATAAGGTCATTGTGAGGATGGAGTCTGCATTGGCCCTGTGGATCAATGACTACAGGAAGAAGAATATCTCACTGGATACCAACACCATCCGGACGAAGGCCAAGAAACTCTATGATAGTTTTGCAGAAATCAGGAACGTTCACGACGGTGAAGAGAATGAAGATGAGGATGACGACTCAGAAGCAGGACCGTCGAGTGCTTCTCCCACCAGACCCACCCCATTCTGTGCCAGCAAGATCTGGTTTGACAAATTTCAGAAATGCTATGGACTCAAGAGCGTTTCTCTACATGGAGAAGCTGCCTCTGAGGATAAAGCCGGAGCCGAGGAGTACAAGCACATGTTCAAATCCATCATCTTTGAAGGGGGCTATAAGCCTGAACAAGTGTTCAATATGGATTAGATGGGCTTATTTTGGAAACGCACTTTTATTATGAAGGACGAAGCCAAAGCCCCTGGTTTTAAGGCCCAAAAAGATAGAGTAACTTTGATTATGTGTGGGAATGCTGCGGTCTTTATGATAAAGCCAGGGCTTATTTATAAGTCAAAAAACCAAAGGGCCCTAAAAAACAAGAATAAGAATGTGTTGCCTGTGTACTGGATGCACAACCCCAAGGCCTGGATCATGAAACTCCTCATGACTGGTGGTTCCACCAGTGCTTTATCCCGGAGGTTAAGCTTTATCTGATCATGGACAATGCTGGAGGCCATGCTGTCGATCTGTCGTATGATGGCGTCCAGATAGACTTCTTGCTGCCGAAGGCGTTATTCGAGCTTTTAAGGTGCTCTACACCCGAAACGCCCTGCAAAACCTCTTTGAAGCTATGGACTTGGATGAAGACTTCTTGGTAAAGGCGTACTGGCATGACTACACAATTGTATCGTGTCTCCTAAATATTCAAAAGGCCATAAAGGAGATGAAGAGTGAAACTTTAAATGCCAGCTGGAAAATTTTGTGGCCAGAAGTGGTCACTCTGTCAGAGCTCCAGAGGTCCTCTGTGGAGAGAGGAGAACCTTCCAGAAGGACAACCATCTCTGCAGCAATCCACCAATCAGGCCTGTATGGTAGAGTGGCCAGATGGAAGCCACTCCTTAGTAAAAGGCACATGGCAGCCTGCCTAGAGTTTGCCAAAGGGCACCTGAAGGACTCTCAGACCATGAGAAAGAAAATTCTCTGGTCTGATGAGACAAAGATTGAACTCTTTGGTGTGAATGCCAGGTGTCACGTTTGGAGAAAACCAGGCACCGCTCATCACCAGGCCAATACCATCCCTACAGTGAAGCATGGTGGTGGCAGCATCAGGCTGTGGGAATGTTTTTCAGCGGCAGGGACTGGGAGACTAGTCAGGATAAAGGGAAAGATGACTGCAGCAATGTACAGAGACATCCTGGATGAAAACCTGCTCCAGAGCGCTCTTGACCTCAGACTGGGGCGACGGTTCATCTTTCAGCAGGACAACGACCCTAAGCACACAGCCAAGATATCAAAGGAGTGGCTTCAGGACAACTCTGTGAATGTCCTTGAGTGGTCCAGTCAGAGCCCAGACTTGAATGCGATTGAACATCTCTGGAGAGATCTTAAAATGGCTGTGCACCGACACTTCCCACCCAACCTGATGGAGCTTGAGAGGTGCTGCAAAGAGGAATGGGCAAAACTGGCCAAGGATAGGTGTGCCAAGCTTGTGGCAACATATTCAAAAAGACATGAGACTGTAATTGCTGCCAAAGGTGCATCGACAAAGTATTGAGCAAAGGCTGTGAATACTTATGGACATGGGATTTCTCAGTTTTTTTATTTTTAATAAATTTGCAAAAACCTCAAATTAACTTTTTTCATGTTGTCATTATGGGGTGTTGTGTGCAGAATTCTTTTTTTTTATTTTTTTAATATTTTTATTTTATTAATTTTCATTGTAATCATTCCATACAAATAGATCAATTTATAACCCAGCAAATTTGAAGACAAATCAAACCCCACCCCTGAGAAGGAGAGCTTAGCTAAAGGAAAATTGCTTTAAGCTTTTTAATAAGGCAACATTAAACACAAGAAGGGGAGAAGTAATTATCTATATAAATAAGAGATGGAGAAGGGAGTTAAATGCAATAATAGTTATTTCTCTTATTCTAAAATAATATTGATTAAATCCTGCCATGTTTTGAAAAAATTTTGTACAGATCCTCTAACTGAAAATTTGATTTTTTCCAATTTCAAATAATATAAAACATCGGTTTCCCACTGACTTATAAGAGGAGAATTAGGATTCTTCCAATTTAACAGAATAAGTCTGCGTGCCAAAAGTGTAGTGAATGCAATCACCGTTAGCTTGTCCTTCTCCAATTCAAGTCCATCTGGAAGAACACCGAACACATCTGTTAGTGGGTTAGGAGGGATTGTGATACTAAGGCTGTCTGAGAGGCACTTAAAAATTTTTGTCCAAAATGATGTTAGTTTGGTGCAGGCCCAGAACATGTGACCCAGTGAGGCAGGAGCTTGGTTGCAGCGTTCGCAGGTTGGATCCTGGCCTGGAAACATTTTGGACAGTTTTAAGCGAGACAGATGAGCTCGATATATAATTTTTAGTTGAATAATTCTATGCTTTGCGCATATAGAACTCGAGTGAATTCTCTGCTTTGCTACCTTCCACTCCTTTTCTGATATATTGATTAAGAGATCTTCTTCCCAATGTCCTCTTGGGTCTTTGAAAGGTAGGGACTCTAATAAGATTTTATATATTGCGGAAATAGTGTTTGTTTCCTCGGAATTGAGCAGTATTTTTTCCAGCATTGTCGAGGGTGCAAGGTGGGGGAAATCGGGCAATTTCTGTTTAACAAAATTTCTAATTTGAAGATAGTACAAGAAATGTGTAGCTGGGAGGTTAAATTTTGAACGTAATTGTTCAAAAGATGTAAATATGTTGTCTATATAAAGATCTCTGAGCATTTTAATCCCAAAACTTTTCCAGGTATTAAAAACTGGATATACTTGCGAAGGTTGAAAGAGGTGGTTCTCTTGCAGAGGTGCCACTGATAAAAGATTTTCCATCTTAAAATGCTTCCAAATTTTATGGGCCATCACACTGAACGTTCTGCCACCCATTGTTACTAACCTGTATTTAGGTACAGTGAGTAAGTTAGCGTCCGATGACCTTAATGCACAAGCAGGAGTGTAAGGAAGCAGTAGCTCCGACAGATAATGAGGGGCTAAACCATGAATGGCTTTAAAGGTGAGAAGAAGACTTTTATATTTGAATCTTGAAAAGACTGGTGTGTACTGCTCTTAGAACCGGCACGATTATAATATGTGCTGCCCCCCTAGAGTGGCAGCAAAGGAAAAAGAAAAAAAATAATCTGTTGCGCGAGTGACCAACACTACTTTCCTACTACACCACCGCAACATACTACATACTGTTAGCTCCTCCCTGTACTGTCTGTTGGCTCCTCCCCATACAGTCTATTGGCCCTCCAAGCCAGGTGGCCGGCCTTATAAATTAAGCCATTCCACTAATAACAGGAATGGGAAAAGGTACAAACTCACAGTGACGCACAGATATTCCAGATGACCGTTACAGGTGACCAAAGCAAATCATAGAGGACAGGAGTGATCTGAGCAGATTTTTTAGTGTGTGAAAGTAGACGAGCAGCAGAATTCTGGACATACTGTGATCTACTGATATATTTAGTCGGGAAGCTATAAAACAATGCATTGCAATCGTCCAGACAGGAAGTGATGATGAAAGCATGAATGAGTGTTTCAGTATCCTTCACACTGAGGAAAGAATGAAGATGAGCGATGTTGTGGAGTTGAAGAAAAGCTGTTGGTACTTTTGAGCTAAGGTGTGGTTGGTGGTTGGTGATCAAAGATGACACTCAAATTATGGACTGATGCTGAGGGTACAACCAGGATCCCATCGATGTCAATTTTTAGCCCACGAAGGGTAGAGAGGACAGATTTGGTACCAACTAATAAGATTTCTGTTTTATCAGGATTAAGTCATAAAAAATGATCTGTCATCGAATGCAATCAATCAGTGTAACAGGTGACGATGTTGCAGTTGCATCAACACTTATATAAAGTTGTGTATCATCGGCACAGCAGTGGAAGCTTAGACTATATCAGATGAAAAATGAAAAGCTGAATTTCATTGTTGTCTTGGAGAATACTGCTGTACTTATTATGTTATCTTGAGTGCCATTTGAAGCCCATATGGAGTCACAGGCATGGGAAGACACACACCCCAGGTTGTCCATAGCATGGATGATGGGGAGTGAGCATGTGCCGCCTGAGATACATAAACGGCGCCCCTCAGTATCCATAACACACTTTCAGTATTATTAAACGTTTTGGATTTGCAGGAGGAGGGGAATTGGGAGAGTCCCCCTCAGAGTCCGTAGCACAAGCCCCTCGAACTACCAAAATGGTGAGCCACTCTGGAAAATGAATTGGAAAGTTACGGAGCACACATCACTTCACTTACATAAATGGTGCCCCTCACTCTCTGGAATGCGCAATCCTTAACTTTCATTAAAGGAGCCCCTCGGGTGCCACAGCCACCAATGCCAAATTTCTCCCTGGGGACAAATAAGATTCCATCTATGTTTTCTAATGACTGCCTCTGGTTATTTTCAATGCGTTGAATGAGTTTTCTTTATTTTGTTCTGTTTGTTGAACCTGTGGTCACAAACGTGTTCCATACTTTTGTTCTATAGAAGGTGAAAACTCTGCTCTTGTCAGCAATCAATAACCTAATTTGCCTAAATAACATGACTAGTTATAGAAATGCTTGAAATGTGCCAAGTTCAAGGATTAATCTGAAATTTTTGAATTTTTTTTTGCAGGCTTCCTGACCCACAAAGGACACATGTGATGTGGGGAATAAGTAAGGTACAGTAATTGAGACACCTCTACGCCGGCTGTTCTGTGGGCAGAGGGGACAAGTTAGCCTGTGATGGGATCATTAAATAAGAACAAATGAGCTACATGGGAGACGGAAGGAGTGAAACCTTTACAGTTTAAGGGAAACTGAGATTAAGGGGGGGGCATGAGTGACGTGTGTAAAGTGACACAAGGAATCAGGCAGTGGGCCCCAATTGTTTTTTTTATTTTATACTAGCTGTCCCCTGCGGCTCCGTCCGTGTAGTAGTGAAACAGGACAAGACGTTAAAAATCAATAAACAAACAGGTGTCACTAGCTAAGTGGAGGCAAGGTACACTCCAAAACGCAGAGGTAGATCTACTCAAACGGAGGCTGGCGTGTGAGTGAAGGGGGCCCTGCCCGGCTCCCCACTCCTGACGTCACGCTTCCCCATCCCCTCGGCCCGCAGCCTCTCTCTCGGATCAATGCGAATATATCATTCCTGCAAGTGAACTATGATTCGTAGCGTGATGAGAGAAGTCACAAAATCAACCGGAATGTTCAAGCAAATTATAGAAAAAAGTGAACAGACATACAGACAGACAGGCGTTGGATTTTTTTTTAAATTAATTTAATTAAATTTAATTAAATTCATTTTTTTATATATATATATATGGAGATAAATTCTGCAACAAGAACACAGGGACACGGTTTTAAACTTGTTAAGGGTAGATTTGTGATGGTGTGAGTCGTCTCCTTGCTACTACTGAGATGAGCCAGCAAATGAGGACAAACACACACAAAGCAAGGGGAAGGTGAAAAAGCACTCTAGTGCTTGTATTAAAAAAATTAAACAGTGTTCCAAAAAGTGCAATACAAAATTCATAAATAAATAATCTAATTAAAAGAAGGTGTCTATATGGATGTTAGAACGATCAAATAAATAATCCATTTAAACGAGGTTAACCCTTAAACTGCCGGAACTGGCTATAGCCAGGTCCCAGTGCAATTAGCCAGCACGTTGGACCTGATCAGTCCGTGCCGTACATTTGTTGAGCCACCAGCTCATGACCACTGGCGCCCCCTAGCAAATCAGCGTCTCTGTCCCTGGGATTCAGCCGCTGCACTAGACAAGCCTGTTGGCATCAGCGTTGGCCCCTGTGTTCTTGCGTGCAGCCAGTTCAAGCGCAGTCGGCTCGGTGGTTTACTGAATTTCATCAATGGCATCACTTGCACCTTGTACATATAATAAGAGATTGTTGCAGTTGTTTTTTTTAATAGTTTTTGCAGTTCATTGGCAGTGTGTAAGATGATCAGCGTTGCAGTAATTGTGATGCTCTTTGCTTGAAGAAAATATGTGTTCCGTTAAAATTTCACTTTTTCTTGGTGAATTGTGATGTTTCCTTAAAAAGTACAGCAAAACGGTATCTGGCATCCAGGGGGTGCATTAACCACCCCCCTCCAAAAGCATGTGGCAGTTTAAGGGTTAAAACATGGCAGGAAACTATGTGGTATAGCGGGTTCACAGCTCAGATTGAAAAGGCCAGTTTTTTAAATAGATAATCGCCGCACTCGCGGCTTAAAGAGGGGGTGTGGTAGTGTGGCCGGAGCGGTTCCCGGGCGTAGCCGTGATTGAAGCCGGGAGCTGCTAATCCCCACGCTTTGATCCACGTCCCCGTAATATATAGTAGAAGCACGAGGCTTACAGATGGAGAAAAATGGAGGTTAGAAGTGAAAAAAAGCAGCAGGGATGAGAAAGCCGGTGCGTGAGAGTGAGAGCGAGGGCAGGTTTATTGACAGTAATGCAGCTGGTAGGTGAACCCCGAAGGAGTGTTTGGCCAACTCTCGGCGGTAACAGATTGAAGCGGTCGCTCCAGCTGAGTAGTTTGAAGAAGCTGGAGTGACCGGCAGAGGAGTCGACTGGCCGTTGAAGGAAGCGGCAGTCGAGGAGGCTTTGGGACCGTTGAGCCCCAGCGTGAGCGCCCTGGCTGCTGGGGAGGGAACGCAAGTCTCGGTCTGGCTGGAGCCTTACATAGCCGGGGATCAGAAGGCTATCGGAGCAGAACTGAAGGGAGCTGCATTTGCTGGTAGGGCGACTCCCCTGTTGCGGGGCCCGTATGGGAGAAGCAGGGGAGCCGCTGGTAGAAAGAAGTAAGCACCAAATTTTTAAGAAAAGACTGCCTCCAGCCATTGTTTTTAGCCTTGTTTTAAAATGATGCATTTATTGGATTTTAACCTCCACCTTTTCACCTGTTTTAATGGATTATTTATTTAAGAACTATTTGAGACACTGCATTATTTATTTGGACACTGTTTTTGGTTTTGTTGATTTTAATGAAAGCACTCTGCACTTTTTGCACCATCCCCTTGTTTTGTTGTTGATGTCTTCGCTGTCTAGCTCATCGGTGACATTACCAACGGTGTCGGGTCTGAGAGCTCCTCAGAAGCCTAGATGGGAGCATGGAGTAGAACCCACATTGTCACACCCCCCCCCCCCAAAGTATGTGGCACTTTAAGGGTTAAAAGACGGTAGGACACTGTCCTTAAAAACTGACGTCTCCTTGACTTCACCCAATACCCACTCTTGCAGCCATGGAGGTGCCTATCCAGCAGTTCAGCCCACCTTCAGCGCTGCTCCTAGGCTTGTCTGTGGCCCCAGCAGGGCACTACTCCAAAGTCGCCGACTCCCACCCCTCTGGTCCGTGGCACTACCCACAGGATGCCTTTCTCTGCCTCTCACCCCCCTCCCCCCCGCAGCCGCGGCACATCTCTCCGGTGAGTCCCTACAACTGTGCAGCTTTTCAGCTACTTAGGCTCCCAGGTCACTCAGCTGGAGTGGCCATCAGCCTCTGAGCGCTGTTGACACGCTCCCCTAGGGACTTCCTCCCGGCTGTCTGCCTTCTCTCTGTCTTGTTCACTCACATCCTCTCTCCGTTGCTGATGCCTTCTCTCTCTCTCTTTATCTTTTAACCTCTTTTCGTTTTCACTCCATCTCTCTTTCTTCCCAATTGACCTTATTTCTTTTTTTCCTCTCCTGGTCTAGCATTCGTGCGTGCTTTATAAAACCAGGGACGTGGCACAGCTGCAGCAATCAGCAGCTCCCGGCGACGATTAGGGTCACTGGCGATCCTGCACCTCTGCACTAAGAGTAGGACCGTCTGCTCTCTCAAGGCAAAACAAGTAACAGCAGCAAAAACGGCTCACTAATTTAGTAGATGGTTAGAATGAAAGCGTGCAGCCATTGTGGCCCACCAGGACCGGAGTTGGACACCCCTGAGTTAGTCAATAAAAGGTGTCATTTTGCATAACTTCTCATTGCATTCATAATGGCTAACACGGTACAACACCTTAAACTACAGAGCACGTCAGAAAGAAACCAGACACCACTCATCACTCATGCTGTACCATTCAAGTGGTGAAGTGTGGTGGTGGCAGCATCAAGCTGTGGGCTTGGGGACTGGGAGACTAGAATGGGTAGAGGGAAAGCTGAACAGAGCAAAGTCCAGAGATATCCTTAATGATAACCTGCTCTAGAGTAGAGCACTTTTGACCTCAGACTAGGCTGATGGTTCACCTTCCATCAGGACAATGACCCTAAATACAAAGCAAAGGCAACACAGGCGTGGCTTAGGGACAACTCAATGAAGGTCCTTGAATGGCCCAAATTGAATAACTCTGGAGAGACCTGCCAACAGATGTCCACTGACGGTCTCCATCCAATCTGACAAGAGCTAGAGAGGATTGGCAGAGAAGAATGGCAGAAAAATCCCCAAATCCAGGTGTGTGAAGCTTGTTGCGTCAGACCCAAGGAGACTCCAGGTTGACAAAGGGGGCTTCAGTGATGGGCTGAATAAAGGATTTGAACACTTGGGTCAATGTGTATTCTTCTTCTTCTTTTGGCTGCTCCGGTTAGGGGTTGCCACAGCGGATTAATAAAGTATCTATCTATCTATCTATCTATCTATCTATCTATCTATCTATCTATCTATCTATCTATCTATCTATCTATCTATCTATTATATAGTGCCTTTCACTCTATCTATCTATCTATCTATCTATCTATCTATCTATCTATCTATCTATCTATCTATCTATCTATCTATCTATCTATCTATCTATCTATCTATTATATAGTGCCTTTCACTCTATCTATCTATCTATCTATCTATCTATCTATCTATCTATCTATCTATCTATCTATCTATCTATCTATCTATTATATAGTACCTTTCACTCTATCTATCTATCTATCTATCTATCTATCTATCTATCTATCTATCTATCTATCTATCTATCTATCTATCTATCTATCTATCTATTATATAGTGCCTTTCACATGTCTATTTATCTATCTATTATATAGTACCTTTCACTCTATCTATCTATCTATCTATCTATCTATCTATCTATCTATCTATCTATCTATCTATCTATCTATCTATCTATCTATCTATTATATAGTACCTTTCACTCTATTTATCTATCTATCTAAACCTCAAATTTTCCGTTCTTTAAACTTAAAATGCTATTTATTAAACCCACCAATAGATGTCACTATTACCCCATTTTCCAATTACAGGCAGTGCAAGAGGCCCAGGACAGCATTCATGTACAAGATGGGAAATGCCTCAATTTTAATACAATTCTGTACACTCAAACAGGTCGAATTTAGCATCTTAAAATAAAGTACAGCATATTGCCCTTGAATGTTAACAGTGAATAATATTAATAACCTGCTCAGTCGCAAACAGAAGGGTAAGTGAGACAGCGTCTTCAGTTGACATGTTTGCCCTATAAGCGAACTGGTTTTGGTCTAGGGAGGTGGGGATGTTGCTCTTAATGTGTCAGAGGACAAGTCGCTCAAAGCACTTCATAACAATAGGGGGCGATAATCGCTCAGGGACCTCACCACTGTACGATTGTAGCAGACGTGAGGCAAGTGAGGACAGAGACCAGTTTTAGAGAGATGTTAAACAGGCTGATGAACTCTGTTGTCAGGTGTTTCGCCCACTGCTTCAGGACCCATCCAGGAACACCATCAGGACCAGCTGCTTTATTAGGGTTAATGTGGCTTAGACAGCATGGACGTGTGTGTGTTAAGAGACAGGATGTTGTTAAGGGTTGGCACCAGTCACTGTGCAGAGTTCAGCATCCTAACAGCTTGATAGAAGAAGCTGTTCTGAAGCCTGCTGGTCCAGGACCTGATGCTACGCTCTCATCAGCATGAAGGTAATAGTGAGAGCAGCTCATGACTTGGATGACTGGGGCATTGATGATTTTCCTGGCTTTCCTTACACATCACCTTACATAAATGTCTTGTAAATTGGGAACATCTCCATCAATGATTGCTCTGTCCTCTGCTAGGCTTTGCAGTTCATGGCAGTGCAGTTCCCATACCAGACGGTTAGGATGCTTTCAATGGTGCAGAAGTAACATGATCTGAAGAGTCCATGAGGTTGTGCCAGACCTATTCAGTGACCAGAGATGATAAAGGCGTTGTTGAGCCTCCCTCACCACTTTCTGGGTATGAATAATCCACGTGAGGTCTTTGGTGATATGCACACTGAGGAACTTAAAGCGGCTTTCTCTCTCTTCGGTATTCCCATTGATGGTGATAGTGGAGTGTATGCCTCCTTGATTTCTGAGGACCTCTCGTACCTCTTTAGTCTTGGCTAAATTAATGAAGAGACACTTTTACTGGCACTAGTGGGCCATGGCTGTGATTTTCTCTCTGTATTTAGTCTCGCCGACATTTGAAATGAGACCCACTACCATTGTGTCATCAGCAAATTCTATCTATCTATATTATCTTATAATAAAACACTAAGGTCAGTGTGTCTAAGCAATCTGATTGGCTTTGGTGACATGATGAAAGAGGAAGTGAGAGTGTAAGACACACAAGGAGGAGTAATGGCATAGGAAGAACGCATAGAGAATCACCTTCAAAGACAGCAAGTATTAAACCGGAAAGGAGGTGAGAAAGGTGCCTCAAAAATAAATCTGATAAGTTGGCTTTACTGGAAAATGCTTGAGAGAGGGAGTGCCGGTTAAGAGACGTTCACACACACTGGCACAGAGGAAAGGCACTGGTACATGTAGGGCAAGAGATAGGCGATATTTTTTAATTATTCTATTACCAGTTTTTGACAGGTACAGAGGCTAGTATACATTTCTCTATATATAAAATCCAAGTCTGTCTGTTTGTCAGTCTGTCCGCTTTTCACGAGAGCACTACTTAACAGATTTAGTTCTGGTTTTTTTCTAGAATTTGGTTGAATATTCTGGTTGATTTTGCGACTTCTCTCATCGTGCTCAGTATTTAAGTTCGGTTGCAGCACTGATTTATTTGTGCGAATCTAAGAGAAATGCAGCGGGCCGAGGAAAGGTGGGGGGGGGGGGGGGGGGGGGGTGCCCTCCTTACTCACAAGCCAGTCTTGGGGTGTACCATACCTCCGCTTAGTTAGGGAACAAGAGAACTACTTAACAGATTTAGATCGGGTTTTCTTTTTCTAGAATCTGCTTGAATATTCCAGTTGATTTTGCGACTTCTCTCATCACGCTACGAATCATAGTTTGCTTGCAGGAGCGATATGTTCGTGCTAATCTGAGACAAAGGCTACGGACCGAGGGGAGGGGGAAGCATGACGTCAGGAGTAGAGATCTGGATGGGGCCCTCCTCACTGTCCTGTTTCACTACTACACGGGTGGAGCCATGGGGGACAGCTAGTGTATATAGTGTATATATACAGTATATATATATATATATATATATTTTTTTTTTTTGTTCTTTATTTCGCCTTCTACAATTTCTTGTATTAGGAATTTGGTAGTTTTCGCATACCCCTTGGGGTCAGAGCGCAGGGTCAGCCATTGTACAGCGCCCCTGGAGCAATTACAGGTTAAGGGCCTTGCTCAAGGGCCCAGCAGAGCAGTGGCCTTTTGGCAGTGACGGGGATTCGAACCGGCAACCTTCGGGATACCAGCGCATCTCCTTAGCCTCAGAGCCACCACTATTATATTATTATATATTATATACAATATATTGTAAAATGAAGAGACAAAAGAGATTATAAAGGTTTGTGGAATCCGTCCCCATATACTGTGAGGTTCTCTCTCTCTGTAAATGTGGTCAGTTTTGTACATATAACGCAGACAACCAAAACAATGACATGCGGACAATTTATGGGGTGGGAACGGAAGTTGATACGGAATGCTGGGAAGGAGCCGCTGTGATAGATGGGTAGTGGTGAAGTCATCAGATGGGGAACAGAGGGAAGGAAGGAACCCGGAAGTGGCTTGTGTTGTTGTTTGCCGTGCTCGGGTGAACTCACGGCGGTGTATTTTCGTCTTTCCTGAAGGAACAAAGAGCGAAAGGTTAGTACACTGCAGTTGTCCCCAGACATGAGATTTCGCGCTGTTTGTCGGGTCTTTAAGCTGCTCCCTATGCGCTTGTGCGTGACAACATAAATATATATATATGTACTGTATATACTGTATATATATATATTTATATATATACACTGTTCAAAAAATTAAGGGAACACTTAAATCACACATTGGATCTCGATAAATGAAATACTCAAGTAGAAAATCTTTACTGAGTAAAATGTGTAATTCGTTGAGGAAAAATTATGTAATAACGGTCAATGGAAACCAAAATCACTAACCTATCAAGGGCTGAATTCAAAGTCACACTGAAAATCAAAGTCAAAAATTGAAATCCCCAGCTGATCCAACTTGTGTGAATTTCTTCAAGCCAACTCGTAATGTGACTCAGTATTGTGTGTGGCCCCCACGTGTCTGTATGCACTCCTGACAACGTCTGGGCCTGCTCCTGATGAGAAGGCAGATGGTGTCCTGAGGGATCTCCTCTCAGACCTGCATCAACGAGCCTACTTGGATGATCTGTGGTGCTACTTGGTGGTGTCCAATGCTCCAACACATAACATCCCAGAGGTTCTCAATTGGATTCAGGTCTGGGGAATGTGCAGGCCAATCAATGGCATCAATGCCTTCATCATCCAGGAACTGCCTACACACTCTGGCCACATGAGGCCAGGCATTGTCCTGAATATTAGGAGGAACCCATGCCTCACTGTACCTGTATACGGTCTGACAGTGGCTCTGTAGATTTCATCCTGGTACCTAAAAGTATTCAGGGTAGTGTTGCCTAGTACATGGAGGTCTGTGTGACCCTCCAAGGATATGTCTCCCTAAACCATCACTGACCCACCGCCAAACTGGTCATGCTGGATGATGATTTTGCAGGCTGCCTAACATTCACCATGGCATCTCCAGACTCTTTCACATCTGTCACATGTGCTCAGTGTGAACCTGCTGTCATCTATGAAGAGAACAGGGTGCCAATGGCAGAGCTGCCAATTTGTGGCATTTTCTGCATGGTGATGGGCTGTGAGCACAGGTCAAACTAGAGGACATTCATGCCACCCTTATGGAGTCTTTTTGTGACAGTTTGGTCAGAAACATCCACCCCAGTAGCCAGCTGCAGGTCATTATGTGGGTCTCTGGCAGTGCTCCTCTTGTTCTTTCTTGCATAAAGGAGCACATACTGGTCCTGCAGCCTGGTCGATGCCCTTCTATGGCCCTGTCCAGCTCTCCTCATGTAACGGCCTGTCTCCTGGTATCTCTTCCACGCTTATGAGACTGCGCTGGGAGATGCAGCAAACCTTCTTGTGATGGCACATATGGATGCACCATCTTGGAAGAAATGGACCACCTGTGTAAACTGAATCGGCTGCAGGCACCACCTCATACTACCAAAAGTGACAAGAACACTAACAAAATGCAAAACTAGAGAAGAATCAGTCAGGATGGAGATGGCTACAAAACCAGTACCTTTTTTGGGGTGTCTTGCTGTGGCCTCTCTAGGTCACCTGTTGTCACTTTCATTTGCACCAAAGAAGGTGAAGTTGATCCAAAGTCAGTTGTGCCTTGTCACTGGACAGACAGACGTACACGCAGCTTCACTGACTTGGTGTTAAACTGGGATGAGTATGTGCTCCCTTTATTTTTGGAGCAATATTAGATTAGATTAGATAAACTTTATTAATTCCAAGGGGATATTTAGATCATAACAACAAGGAAAAATAATAGCCAATCAATCAGTCGATCAATCGATTAAACAATATGTAAATATACTTCTGTACCCAAACACTTAATAAGTGTCATTAAAAAAATAATGGTGACATGACACAGTGGGAAACACTCAACTGGCCCAACGTTTCTTGAGTGTGTTGCAGTCATCAGATTTGACATGAAAATTTAATTTACAAAGGGAAACTAATAATATAATAATATGTTGTAATATAATAATATGTTGTAGTGTTGAATCACTCCCTTTTGTTTTTATTGGCATTTTCCATTCTGTCCCAACTTTTTTGGAATTGGGGTTGTAACTTATGCTTTAATGTCAGTATTAAATGAGATTAAATATAAAACCTCACAAAGTATGTGTATATTGGGTTAATATATATTTTTAAGAATGATAGTGTTAACAGTTCTTTGCACCTGCTGTCCTCTAGGATTTTGTGGCATCGGGTATGCGTGTCAGCTGTCTCTACACAGAGAATCAAGATGTCATCAGCGCCATTGGAGAGTTGGCAAGTTTTCATGGAGTTCCCGGGACTACACAGTACCAAGTGGCTCAACTGCTTCGTGACAGAGGTGACTGAGTGCTCTCATGCCAATGTTTTAAATAGGTTTTGAATCTGCCTTCTTTATTACGTCTGTATATATCTATCTTATATATAAACATCTATGTGTGGAAGTGCATGTGTGTGTCTCTCTGTCCAGCCCGGAAGTGCGAGGCTACAGCATGGAGCTTAAAGAAAGCAACTCTTCGTCAAAGGAAACCATAGAGAACAGGGAAACTCACTTAGCCGCTAATACACAAGCGAGGTAAGTACTTCGGCAAAACAAAACCTCCAAGGAGAGAGAAACTGGCTTAGCAGCTGACAGAAAACGGAGGCGAACTCATCGGCAAAATGAAACCGCCAAGGAAAGAGAACCTTGCTTAGCCACTGATACACAACCGATTCAATGGATTGATTGAAGTGCCAGAATCCATGGTTTCTAGGTGCCCGGGCTTTTTACAGCATGGGCTTACACAGATAGTATATATATATTTATATATATATATATAAAATCCTAAGCCTAAAAGTGCAATGATTTTGTGCAACGATTTTATGTGACGTTTTTATGTCATATTTTTTGTCACATTTTAAATCGGACTTATGTTAAAACCTACATATATATGTTTGGTATCATTCTTTTCAGAATTTATCAAACTTTAATGTGATGTTGTTAGATTTTCAGATTCTTATTCCGTTTTTAAATTATAAACTAAAATATCAAGAACTTGCATCCTGCGAGACAAGAGTTTATGCCAAGAGATTTAACCACGCCCTGCGCCGGAAATAAAAGACAAAGAGTAGGACAGCTGCTGTACAGGCTTTTAAATGTTTGAAGTGTCGCGTGAGATGCAGATCACATGGCACAGCAGCAGCAAGCCAGCAGCTGATTGAGCAAAGAGGAGGTAAAAAAAAAAACTGTATTTGTTTGCCATTGAATCACCGTTTAAGATGGGGTTTTGGAGGAGTGACCGCATCTCCTTGGGGTGCATTCAGCCCCCAACACGAGCGGCAGAGACGTGCAGTGGCTGGCGTGTAGCTCAGGCCAGAAGGGTTTGGTGAGCAAAGCAAGATGGGGGTAAGCCCCCTAGTATATCTATATATAAATTTTGATAATGCATTTATGCAATGTATCTTACATGATTGTGGTACAATATTGCACATTGATTAGCCATTAGAATACAGACAGCTATGTCTGCAGCATCCAAGTTTCTGGATTCACAAAAGAAGTGCCACAATAGTGCAGTAACTGTCCACAGACGGGTTAAATGGCTAGTTCATGGTCACACAGTAAATCAGGAACCAAACCTTGCAGACTAATGTCCAGTGTCTTACTTACTATGCCACACTGCTGGAAAAAGCAAAAACTAATTCATGAGGCTACTGATTATGGCCAAGAAAGACCTGACTTTGAGATGGAAAGCGTGTTATACCTAACGGCAGCAGTTGGTTTTTGAGGATAACACTTTACATGGCTAGAACACACAGGGGTTGGCTTGATAGATGACTCTCTCATGACTTTTCAGCACAGTTTTAAATGTTCATGGTATTGTGAGCATATTTTCATGGCACGCTATTGTGCTTCCATGACATGTTGCTGTTCTGGTGAAGTCATCCTCAACCTCATGTTTTTTTTTCCCAATCTATTGTTTAGCAACAAACACAAAAGATCTGGACAGACAAGTCTGTTTACAGATGCCTCCCATCTTTCCATGTGTCTAAATGTTATACATTGTACATCTGTCTGAGGTCTCCTAGATTGTCAACTCTCTCACAAACGCAAGAGAACCCACTTCCATGACAAGCAAGCAAATCTAAGCAACTGTTTGATTTTATTGTGGCGACTCTGACAACACTAATGTCAGATGTCACTAATGTCACTCTCCAAGATCACAGAAATGCAGTGACTGTCCACAAGCCTTTAAAATGTTTGGTCGTGTTAGCCCCTGTGGCAGTGTGGGAATGAAAGCTCTGAAGTCGATGAGGAAATCTTAGGGCACCAAACAGGTTGTCCCTTTGATTCTCTGGAGACAGCAAAGACAAACAAAGGAGAGCAAAAATAATGCTTGGTAGGCATTTGTCCCTTCAAAACAAGACAATAAATGCAGTCTCTCTAGCTGAGTTCCATCTGGCGTGTTGCTCTGGCCAGTAATGATGCCGCCTTATTGGATCTTATGGTGGCTGGACCAGACGGCTTCTCGGCACTGTGGGAAAAGAAGGATATGAGAACTGGAGCGGCAACACCCCCTCTCAGCACAGCAGGTTATTACATACCTCAACCGAACCTGCGAGGTGGTCCTCTGAAGAACATGACTGACACCCCTTTAGGTGAAATTGTGCGTTAGTTAATCTTGCATACTGACTTGCATGTATCTTGTCCCCATTTGGCACAAAGCCAAAGTATTTCCAGACATTACTGCCACTTCCATCTGTCAGGTAGGCGTGCTGGTGAAGGCGCCGACGCTGCTCTCATTATCACCTGTGAGTGGGTGGAGATGAGGCTGCACTGGAAGCCTACAAGGTTCAGTCCAGAGTGAACCAAAAGTGCATTCATAATGTAGGCTGCAGCATCGATACCATGAAAAATGTGCATTGAGGTGATCTTAAGAATGTTCCAATCGATATTGACCCATATCTTGATACTTTTTGACAATCATAGTCACCACTATAGTATTTACCATGAAGGCAGCGTCCAAGTTTCCGGATTCACAAAAGAAAACTTTTGTGCCACAGGAGCACAGTGACTGTCCATAGCTAACTAAGATTATGCTAGGGTTGGAAATTGCTGGAAACGTAGTAGTGTGACAGGGACCTAACTAGGCCGAGAGGGTAGTGAAAAGCTGAAACTACAAACTAATTTAGAGACTGAATGGAATAAAAACTGCTTAACACACTGACTGCTAACTCGTAGTAGACGATCTAAAGATGGACGGCACCTGTGAGTCATCCTGTAAATTATCTTCTGGGCTCTAGTGTCAAAAACGAGCATGTTTGTGGGTAACAGATGTAAACAGAGGATAGCAGGTATCTAAAATAGGAATGAAAAAATCAGTGTTGGCGTCAAAGAGGAGAACATTTCACTTTCAGTTAGTTTTTCCTTATTAGCCATTTTTCACATAACGTTTATCTTTCTCAAAAATAATTTACACATGTAGAACCACAACCTTCTGAACATCCCTCAACGATTAGCGTCTCAACACTGTGAGGTTCAAATGGAAAATGTAACATTCAGTTACAAAGAATTGTGTAAGATCTAACTTGTTAGACTCAGACACGTTATCGTGAAGATAGTGTGCACAAAACATGTTGCATGTACCAACTATGACATAACTCAAATAAATTTTTATTATGAAGTTTGAAAAATGCATTTAGTGTATTAAAATAAATGTTTCTGAATATATAAATCATGCATGTCTGAGTAATACACTGGAAAAAGCAGGTTGAAATGACACCTTTTATTGGCTAACTAAATAGATTACAAATGCAAGCTTTCGAGGCAACTAAGGCCCCTTCATCAGGCAAGGTGCATTTGTAATCTATTTACTTAGCCAATAAAAGGTGTCATTTCACCCTACTGTCTCTTGTATCAATCTATGGCTAACACGGTACAACACTCTACTGCTATGAGTAATACACTGACAGAGATCACTTATACGTATAGCGCTCCCCGTATCAATCCCCCGAGTCAATGGAGGCTATGAGGGAGGAGTCTGAGTGTTTGGGCTTGCGAGTGTCCTAATAAAAACCAACATCTAGGCCTTTAATGACCTCTTGGGCACAGCCATCAGCAGTGTGTCTGTCTGCGGTGAGAGTGTCGACCTCGTCGAGAGGTTTACTTACCTCGGCAGTGACATTCATGTCTCTGATGACTCTTCCTATGAAGTCAGGAGATGGATTGGGAGAGCATGGGGGGTCATGAGGTCACTGGAAAGGGGTGTGTGGCGCTCCTGATATCTCTGCAAAAGGACGAAGGTCCAAGTCTTTAGAGTCCTGGTGCTTCCTGTTTTGCTATGTGGTTGCGAGACATGCATGCTATCCAGTGACCTGAGATAAAGACTGGACTCCTTCAGTACTGTGTCTCTTCAGATAATCCTTGGGTTCCACTGGTTTGGCTTTGTGTTGCTCACGGAGTCCTGAATGAGGCACATGACCTGCAATGTGAGGGAGCGTCAGTTACGGCACTACAGCCATGTGGCGCGATTCCCCGAGGGTGATCCAGCTTGTGGGACCTTCATTGTTGAGGACCCAAGTGGCTGGACCAGGCCAAGGGGACGCCCATCTAACACCTGGCTGCGGCAGACAGAGGGTCATTTCCAGAGGGTGGGACTGGACTGCGTGTCTGCCTGGGGGGGTTGCCAACCAGGATCCTGAGCTGTTTTGTCGTGTGGTGGGTGCGGCAACGTGCCGTACCAGTGCATGTTCCCCAACCTGACCTGACCTCCCTGTGTCTGCATCTCCGCACAATCCTGTCTCATGAGCTCTGCCAGCAGTTCCTTCAGCTTCATGGCTTGTTGTTTTGCTAAAGAAGAAGAAGACGACATTAAACTTATGTAGTGCTTTTCAAGACACTCAAAGTGCTTTGCATAGAGAGTTGGAAGACACTTCAACCACCACTAATAATAATAATAATAATAATAATAATTAATAATTCATTACATTTATATAGCGCTTTTCTCAGTACTCAAAGCGCTATCCACACAGGGAGGAACTGGGAAGCGAACCCACACAATCTTCCAGTGTCTCCTTACTGCAAAGCAGCTGCACTACCACTGCGCCACCACAGGACCTGTGAGGAAACTGTGTGTAGCACCTGCCTAGATAATGTGACGGCAGCCATTATTCCACCAGTTCATTAACCACACATTAGCTATTAAGTGATGAAGAAGGTGAGAGAGCTAGCCAATTAGAGTCAGGACCTTGGTTTTACATCACATCCAAAGGACGGTGCAATTTTGTGCACAGTGTCCCATTCACTGTACTGGGATCACATTCAGACCACAGGGTAAGCACCCCCTGCTGGCTTCAACAACACCTCTTCCAGAAGCAACCCAAGCTTTTCCTAGCTGGTACCCCATCCAAGTACTGGCTGGGAATGAACAAGCTTAGCTTTAAGTGGATGACTTCTTCTGAAGTGCAGGTGGTATCTTGTGCTAAAATCATTTCATTAATTTTTTCCCACATCATGCAACACCAATACCCGAGAATGACAAAGTGACAACTGAATTGTAGAAATATTTGCAATTCTTTTTTAAAATACTGGCCGGGCCTGAGAATGCTTATCTTCAGGTGGATTAACTGTGGACCTCCTATAGACAGGTGTGTGTCTTTATTAACCACAGGAGGACTGTGGTTAGGAACATCTCAGTGATGATCAATAGAATGAGATGTTCCTGAGCCATACTTCAAGTGTCATAGCTTGTTTAAATGTAATATTTCTGTTTTGTATTTTTGTCAAATTTGCTACAAATCTGTGTTTGCTTTGTCATTCTGGGGTATGAAGTGTTGCTGGATGACAGTAAAAATGAATTCAAAAGATTTTAGCATAAGGCAATGTGAAAGCAGTGAAGGTGTCTGAATGCTTTCTGAATCCACTGTAAGTAGGCATGTTTCTCAGAACAGTTGACAATACTGTGTAAAATGCAAAAATTTTCAAATTAAAACCAAAGGACGTCAAAAAGTACAAATTATAGATATGCAGTATTTTTGACCACACTCCTTTCTTCTTCTTCTTCTTCATTCGGCTGTTCCCGTTAGGGGTTCCATATCTCCCTGTCCTTGTCATCTTGTTCTGTCATACTAAATTCAGCAGGGGGCGCTAGCTCGCTTATTGGAATAAGTTCTTTTGTGATTGTGGCATGTTACGTAACCCAAAACTATACAGATATAATGTAAAAAGGTGATACCCCTCCCTTAGTGATACAGCGGTAAGAAATCACATAGGAGAAATAACTTTCCTTTCTTTAATGATGGTTTACGCGGCATAACAGATGAGAAAGCCATGACAAGACCGTCACCGAAGTGGGTGCCCGATGTATACAATCTGCCATTTTCGTCGCTGCGTTGGAAGGATTTTCCTGATCGGATGATGTTATCTCCCATCTGTCCATTGGCTTCAAGGGTGTGCCAGGCAGTGTTCCAAGGCTTTATACGCTTTCTCCATGTACAGGCCCCCACTTAGGTAAATCCTGCCATTCCAAAAAAGGAAAAGAAGATCCAATGTCATGCTGACTCTGACACACAGAAATAGTACACGTTGCCCATTTCACAGTTGTCTTTAACTTGTCTTGTCTTAAAACACTTACCTAGCAGTTCTAATATGGTAAACTCCTGTGTGCCAAATCTGGCTTTGTGTTAGCTGTACATGTGAGTAGAAAGGAAAAGTAGATTTAAAATATTTGCCCAGAGCACTGTGACAAATTATACTTCTATTCTAATTACACCCACCTACCACCTTCATGTCCTCTCTCACCACAGCCATAAACCTTCTCTTAGGCCTTCCTCTTCTCCTCTTCCCTGGCAGCGCTCTCCTTAGAACCCTTCTCTCATATATACTCAGCATCTCTCCTCTGCACATGTCCAAACCAACACAATCTCGCCTCTCTGACTTTGTCTCCCAACCGTCCAACCTGAGCTGACCCTCTAATGTCCTCATTTCTAATCCTGTCCATCCTCGTCACACCCAGTGCAAATCTTAACATCTTTAACTCTGCCACCTCCAGTTCTGTCTCCTGCTTTCTGGTCAGTGCCACCGTGTCCAACCCATATAACATAGCTGGTCTCACTACCATCCTGTAGACCTTCCCTTTCACTCTTGCTGATATCCGTCTGTCACAAATTACTCTTGACACTCTTCTCCACCCTCTCCACCCCGCCTGCTCTCTCTTCTTCGCCTCTCTTCCACAATCCCTGTTACTCTTTTACTCTGAAGTATTTCTGACCTCACAATGGACATATCTTGTCTTCATTAAAATTACTTGAGAACACTTTACAATCAGTTCAGCTGTTTTGTGTGGTGCATCCTGTGGATGCTAGAGGTCGCTGTTGCCCCGTGAAACCTACCAGACAGACGTCCAGGACACACTTGTAAAAGCACCAAGAAGAATTCTTTAATATTTTTCTTCTAATATAGTGCACCACACACTCCACAATTCTCCAATACTCAATAATCATAATAATAATACAATAAATCAATCCTCCACTCCCAGCAGCTCCGTCACACTACCACCCAACTCCGGCTCTCCCTGCTGGGTCTTCACAGGTCCTTTTAAATAGTCCATGACCCGTAAGTATTCCTCCCGGGTTAAATGCCACATCATCCTTCCTCAAGTAGCCCGGAAGTACAGCGGGCTTCCGTTCTCATGACTCCAAAGTACTTCCGGGTTGTCGTAACAGTAGGAGTCCCCAGGTTCTTTGTGAGTTCTCCCTGGTGGCACCCACGGCACCCAACAGGGCTGAGGAAACAAACTCCATGTCCCAAATCCGGGGAACCGTTGTCGTCCAGGGGAGCTGCCACCTAGCGTCCCGGGGGTGGAAGTGTCCTGAAAAGGCTGCCTTTTTCCGTTCTTTTGTTTCAGAGACTTCCCAGTTGGACTGTCCATCACACTCCTGACTCATGAGTATGCGAAAACCCCCACCTATGATATACCAATTGAATCGTCTTGATGTCTAGTTATGCAAAACATCAGGTTTATGCCCCCCTCCCCATTTTTGGCCCTCTACACCCAAACCCCTAATTTTTTGACCATTTCTGGACCATATTTTGTCAAGGAAACTACACCCTTGTGATAAACAGTAAACTAATAGATGTCTTCAGCATCCTCAACTGACCTCATTTGTTCACCCCCTACGAGGATGTGAGGGGTCAAGACTGCTCCTTTGCATAAAGTTTTGAAAAAATGGATATTGGTAACATAGGCATGTCGTTTTATGTTGTTTCAAGGTTGATGATTACAAATATTATAACATGTTTGAGATTTGATTCTTTACTGGTGGTCCTAGCACTCTAAGATCCATCCATCCATCCATTTTCCAACCTGCTGAATCCGAACACAGGGTCATGGGGGTCTGCTGGAGCCAATCCCAGCCAACACAGGGCACAAGGCAGGAACCAATCCCGGGCAGGGTGCTAACCCACCGCAGGACACACACAAACACACCCACACACCAAGCACACACTAGGGCCAATTTAGAATCACCAATCCACCTAACATGCATGTCTTTGGACTGTGGGAGGAAAGCAGAGCGCCTGGAGGAAACCCACGCAGACATGGGGAGAACATGCAAACTCCACGCAGGGAGGACCCGGGAAGCGAACCCAGGTCTCCTAACTGCAAGGCAGCAGCGCTACCACTGCGCCACCGCCCAAAAATAATGAGAATTTTTATTTTAAATCATATATTTCTCTGAACATTTACAAATGTTAATCACCCTCAAAATACACTCCCTGAGACACAATACCCTTGCTCCACCGCTTTTTCCATTGTTCAAAACTGTTCTGAAACTCTTGCAAAGTGATAGCCTTCAGTGCCTCCATTGTTTGCTTCTTGACCTCCTCTGCATCCTGAAAACGCTTTCCTTTAAGGTCCCTCTTCATTCTTGGAAATAAGAAAGCAAGGTCCAGGGAGTTGGGGGGGAATTGAACCGTCGTCATCCCATTTTTCGTGAGAAACTGCCGCACGCTCAATGCTGTGTTGTCGTGATGCAGAAGCCACTTGCCTGATCGCCACAATTGGGGTTGTTTTCTCCGCACAGCAGCATGCAATCGCTTGAGCACTTTAAGGTTAAAAACCCTTATCTGGCTCAAAGCTTCTTGAAGTATTGGAACAGCTTCTACTGCTGTTTTTCCCAAAAGAAAACAGAACTTGATGCAAACATGTTATTCTTTCAAGACTGCCATCACAAAATTACACTGACCTTAGAGACCTTTCCCCAAGGACCCCACTTGGCCAAACGATGCAGAGGGCAGTCTAGTACACGCACCTAGCCGGAAGCCCCTCCAGAAAAAAATACTCATTAGTTTTGGGCCCCCCTTCATATTCCAAGGTTGTGATTATGAATATAATGCAAATGTTGGCTTTAGTTTCTCTATTAAGGATTTAGCTCCCTGTGGACCTCTATCAGAGGGGGAAAAATGACAAATTTCTATTACAGTTTTCAGACTTTAAACGTTTGAATTGAAGCACACATTTTAATATTTCAAGCATCTGACACAGCTTTTCTTGTTTGTTATGTACTTCTATTTCATGTAGTAAATGATGTGGACACTGGGGGGGGGGTGAACCAGCTCCCCAAACCTGACACAGATAGATGCAGACACAGCACAACACAGGCTTTTATTTAGCTGTGGGAAACACTTCCTTATCGCTTCCACCCTCCCCAGCACAGAACAGCATAATTAGCACAGTTATAAAACACTTTTGTTCTCCTTTTTTCTTCTCTCATTCTCACTCTGTCCTTCTGCTTCCACTCATCCTCCAGCAAGCTTCGTCCTCCACCTGACGCACTTCAGGTGGCCCATCAGAATTTTCCGGAAGTACTCCCAGGTGTGCTGGAAGCCCAATGTAGTAAAGGCTCAGACACTCCTGCAACACCCTCTGGTGGCACCCATGGAACCCAACATGGCTGTGCTAAACTCCAACCCCCAACCGTAGCTCTGTGGGAATCCGAGGCACCGCTACAACCCAGGGGGCCTGCCATCTAGCAGTCTGGAGGAGGTATTGTACCCTGTGTATGTCCTTCCAGTAAAGAAGCGTCCCGACTGGGAATGGGTCCTGGCTGTCCGTCACATTGATTACATTCTTATGAATACTGTGAAATAGGGTGGCTTACACTAATTCTGAATATTTTTCTTTATTTTAAATCTTTTTTTGTAACATTTAACCTGAAAAAATCAAGTCTCTATGTAATTCCCTTCCTTTCAGATTAAGTTTGCTTTTTCAATTTTAAAAAAAGATTCATGTTTTCATGTTGTCTGGCGGCCTTGTGATTCTTGTCATGCTGCATCTATTTACAAACAATGGTGTCATTCATTTTTAATCTGCCTTGAAGCCGAGTGTCATTTTTAGAGTAAGGCTGGCATTTGATTTTTAGCTTCTCTAAAAAGGAATGCTTAGCTGTAATTAAAGTCTGTCTGCCGTGTTTATTTTTGAGACCTCGAGATGCAAACAATTCCGTGAAAGTCGATCGAGATCATCTAAATGAGTAAAGTAGACGGGGTGAGGGTGGAGAGCTGGTTTCCAGGTCCCTCATGTGACACCCTCTTGTGGCTTTTTGACATGTTTTCTGGCTTCCTCCCACAGTCTAATGACATGTTCTTCCATATATTATTGTCCCTCAAATTACCTGGTGTGGCATCGTGCGTGGGTGAGTTTGTGTGCCATCAGCCTCCAGTCCACACAACAATGTGATTAAGGTAAAGCAGCCATGTATTCTGAGGCTAGATTCAACCAATTCACTAATGGTGGGGTGTTCGGAGGAGGGTTCCTATCCTGCCAAGGTGCCAGTCTATTGCGGGGCACACAGACACATACACATGGTCATTCACATGGAGCCACTTTAGAGTCACATTTTGGGATATAAGAGAAAATCCGTACTACCCAGAGGAAGAGATAAAGACAAAGCCAATGAGTACTGTACCCCCAATCAAATCTACATTTTAATGGATATTTATAGCTTTTTATTTGGTCATATTTAACCAAGAAACATTAATTTGACTTCCTAATTTTCAACAAGAACAAAAAGCATATAGAGAAGACAGGGTAACATGTAAAAACAATACTCTGATAACTACATCTGAAAATCGGACAATAAGCTTTTACCTACACTTAGTCACCATAGGGCAGCAAGGTGCCACAGTGGGTGGAGTTCAGTTGCTACCTCACAGACTGAGCATTGTGGGTATTGATATTTATTGTCTCATAAAGATCATTTGCAGTCATTATTTCAAACATCTCCTGATGAAGACAACATCCCATGGGATTTTTGGGAGCTCATTGTTTGTTGAAAGAATGCAGTTATGAGCGAATGCAGTTATTTTGCCTCAGCCAGTCAATAGCAGATGCCGAGGCTCTATGCAGCATGGCAGGACCACAGTTGAAATTTAGGATGGGACAGTCATTGTTGAGGTGGGCCAAGATTTGCTGTTGTCCACTGGAACAGTACGGGTTGTCACGATACCCCCATCTATGAAGGTTTGTAGCACATCTGCTAACTCCTGTTTGGTGGCGGTTCAGCATGACCCAGTCCCATTTGAGAAGGTCAAAACTTGGCACGTGTTTGGTCGGGCTGCTGATTAGGAAAGAGTTTGCAGGAGGTTCTTCTTCCCATAGTGTTTTCCATGTGTCAGCAACAATAACATCCCTAGGAGACCACCAAATTGGGTGTCTGGAAAGGAGATGGACTCTCGGATGGAGGACAATGTCGCCATATATCGGTAAACAGTCTTGCTTCTCATAATTTCTTAAAAAGCCTGCGGTTGCAGCATCATAGTGAATGTGAGGAGGTTATATGTTAGCTAGCACCGGTAACCACTTGAGAGCATCTATTGTGAGCTTAAAAATACTGGGAGATAAGAAGTGAAGAAGGGACACCATGAAACAAATAAGTCGGGTCACACCTAAACCTATCAATGGCAACAAGATGCTGTCGGTCCTTAAGGTATGATTTGAACCCAGCAAGATCACTTCCAGTAATGAGTCTAAACAAAAGAATATCAAGATAAGTGCCGAAGAACAAAAACAGAAAACAAAAGAACTAAACCAAAAAATATTGAACAGCAGCTAACTGCCAGATTTTCAATCAACTACGTCGCTAACTAATTCACGACAAGGACTGAATTTCAATCCACCGAGGGAAACTGAACATTTGCGACGGGCCATATTTAACCTGGAGATCATTGACTTGACCTGTGCTTGCGAGAAACCTTTATCCAATTGGGAAGCATCGTGCACCAAAGTGCCGCTGTAATCAGTAGACGGAAATGGATCATGTGACGCAACGATCACAGACGCATTCGTTTTGAGGTCAATGCCAAAAAGTAAAGAAAATCAAAAAATAATGAAAAAATACAATTTGTCTGTCTCAGTTATGCTCGAACTCTGATTTTTTTTCTCCTTAATTATAGGATTTTGGACCTTTCGGTTTGTCCAGGACTGTAGTATGTAAAGAGGCTTTATCTGATCTCATTAAACAAATAGCACTGGCCACACATGGGTGATAACTCACACAGGTACTGTCTTGGTGAATATCACAAAATAAAAAAATTCAAACGTGAGCGCCAGTAGGTTTTGCGCTCTAGGGACCAAGTTACACAAACTATTCTCTAACATTTCAGTAATTATTTCTGATCATAAAATAGGGTATTACGATAGCAACTGACGAGAAGAAGTACTGTATTTGAGGGTTCCTCTAGAGTGCCTCTTTCTCATGCATGATTTGGCTCATAAACTAATCAGCACATCGTCATCTCATAACAGGATTACAGTCATATGAAAAAGTTTGGAAACTCCTCTCAGCCTGCATAATAATTGACTCTCCTTTCAACAATAAAGACAACAGTGGTATGTCTTTCATTTCCTAGGAACATCTGAGTACTGCGGTGTTTTCCGAACAAAGATTTTTAGTTAAGCAGTATTTAGTGGCATGAAATTAAATCAAATGTGAAAAACTGGCTGTGCACAAATGTGGGTCCCCTTGTCATTTTGCTGATTTGAATGCCTGTCACTGCTCAATGCTGATTACTTACAACACCAAATTGGCTGGATGAGCTCGTTAAGCCTTGAACTTCTTAGACAGGTGTGTCCAATCATGAGATATAAAGAGATTTAAGGTGGTCAATTGAAGTTGTGCTTCCTTCTCTTTGACTCTCCTCTGAAGAGTGACAGTATGGGATCCTCAAAGTAACTCTCCAAAGATCTGAAAACAAAGATTGTTCAGTCTCATGGTTTAGGGGAAGGCCACGAAAAGCTATCTCAGAGGTTTAAACTGTCAGTTTCAACTGTAAGGAATGGAATCAGGAAATGGAAGGCCACAGGCACAGTTGCTGTTAAACTCAGCAGGTCTGGCAGGCCAAGAAAAATACAAGAGCGGCATATGAGCAGGATTGTGAGAATGGTTACAGACAACCCACAGATCACCTCCAAAGACCTGCAAGAACATCTTGCTGCAGATGGTGTATCTGTACATCGTTCTACAATTTAGCTCAATTTGCACAAAGAAAGAAGCCCTTTCTGCACTCACGCCACAAACAGAGTCACTTGTTGTATGCAAATGCTCATTTTGACAAGCCAGATTCATTTTGGAACAAAGTGCTTTGGACTGATGAGACAAAAATTGAGTTATTTGGTCATAACAAAAAGCCCTTTACATGGCAGAAGAAGAACACCGCATTCCAAGAAAAACACCTGCTACCTACTGTCAAATTTGGTGGAGGTTCCATCATGCTGTGGGGCTGTGTGGCTAATTCAGGGACTGGGGCCCTTGTTAAAGTCGAGGGTCGGATGAATTCAACCCAATATCAACAAATTCTTCAGGATAATGTTCAAGCATCAGTCACAAAGTTGAAGTTACGCAGGGGTTGGATATTCCAACAAGACAATGACCCAAAACACAGTTGGAAATCTACAAAGGCATTCATGCAGAGGGAGAAGTACAATGTTCTGGAATGGCCGTCACAGTCCCCTGACTTGATTATCATCGAAAATCTATGGGATGATTTGAAGCAGGCTGTCCATGCACGGCAGCCATCAAATTGAACTGAACTGGAGAGATTATGTATGAAGAATGGTCAACAGTATCTCCATCCAGAATCCAGACACTCATCAAAGGCTATAGGAGGACAGCGTCTAGAGGCTGTTAGATTTACAAAAGGAGGCTCAACTAAGTATTGATGTCATATCTCTGTTGGGGTGTCCAAATTTGTGCACCTGTCTAATTTTGTTATGATGCATATTGCATATTTTCTGTTAATCCAATAAGCTTAATGTCACTGCTGAAATACTACTGTTTCCATAAGGCATGTCATATATTAAAAGGAAGTTGCTACTTTGAAAGCTCGGCCAATGAGAAACAAAAATCCAAAGAATTAAGAGGGGTTCCCATACTTTGTCATATGACTGTAAGTTTCGAGTTTGATTTTTCCATCTAGCTCTAGGCTGTCCTCAAGAAACTGTGAAAAACAGAGAGACACACACCCAATATCGAGATATCAATGTTTTTGGTTTCAGGCGACAATAAGACATCGAGATCCGTTGAAACCTCAAAATTTTTGACGAATCTAAAGCTCTCAGTCCTCCCCCATAGACGATAGGTTATGGTAATATCTTACAAAATGAATGTCTGATTGACTGACTGGCTGATGATAAAAATGAAGAGAAATTAATTGAAACGTCTGATATGGCAAAAAATACCTTCAAAATAAAATTTCATTAATATCCTCCTGGATGGCACCACAGTCACAGTGGTTCACTCATTTTCTGGAGAAAAACTCAATGTGGACATAGAGGGTATGCCACGTTCACTTAGGATTCCAGAATTGTGTGATCTAGAGATAGAAGAAGGTCACCATCCCTTTGTGTGTTGTAAGGTGACTCAAAGAGGTCGGTGTCAGGATGGACATCCAGCTGCCAAAATATCAGCTCCACTACCTTTGACAGGACCAACCGGCCAAGCCGGGTGAACCTGGAAAGTGGCCAGTAAAGAACTAAGCACTGTGCCGCCATTCAACTCTAAAGTAAAGCAAGCTTTTAAAACAGATTGATGAATGAATGAATGAATGAATGAATGAATGAATGAATGGAATTAGACAGATTACTGTTCACAATGGTGGTCTTGATCTCAGACTGTAAATTTGGCAGCACCTACATGATAAGGATTGTTGGGGGATTGCATAGATCTTTGAAGGTCATGGAATTTACTTTCCTTTGTCATTTTCTTTTCAAAAGTGTCTCACCCAGTGAAGAATCATTGGAGCTGGAGCCCATGCTGGTAGCACTGGGTACAAACAATGATTATTTGCTGTGTATTTGATTTTACCTTTCATTTCTCTCCGTCTAGATTGGATCGATCAGGTGTATCTGAAAGCCCATCGGAATCGACTGAGAGAGGCACATCATTATGTTGTAAATGAGTTAAGAAATCTTGAGGTACCCTTCCTTCATCGTCCTGCTGGATTCTTCGTTTGGGCGGATTTCCGAAAGGTACCCTTTGGACTCGAGTTGTTGTTTATTAGAATTTTTTAATGTATTTTCTGGATAAATTCTAGATAAGTTAAGACCAAAAATGGATATGAGTATTACATAACCACGAGAGAGTCCGGCCATAGACTGATGAGACTCTGCCCTGTGCCCCTTCCCCATTCCTTGATGCTGCCAGGATAAACTTTATCCTCCCAGTTCCTTTATTCCAATTAAATCAGTCTAAGAATGTCATGTTGAATTATGAACTTTTATATTATGCAATATTATGTGAATGGAAATTCCGCCCCTGCTAAGAATAACGAATAACAATGATCAAGAGGCACTTTCTGCATAAGAGTGGTGGCCAGTGCTGCCCTTTCCTATACAGAGATCAGAGGGGAGATATGGGGGGGGGGGTTTGCAGACCTCCACGGCTCAGGAGCTCCACTGGACAGCCAATTGGATTGCATGTTTTGGTCACCTGGTTTACTTGATATTTAATCAGATAACTCCTCCTGAAGCCTTAATTGTAGCCATAGTGTAACCGGCATATCACGTAACATCAATGACGTAGAATGCAAAGTGACAGCCCCCTCAACAGAGCAGAGCTCTGGAGGTCCGCAGCTTGACTCTATTGGAGCTATTGCTGTTTCATGAATCATCAAATTAACATTGTTGACAGTCACCTGTTGTGATAATTTTTCATTAATGAGCAGAGAGACGGCTTCAAGTCAACACCAGTCAGGGGCTCAAGAAAGAAAAAAATGAAAGCATGAAGAAGAAGCTCGTACTGCACTTGTCGGTGTGTTTAGAAATCGAAATTTGATCAACTTGCAGTAAGTTGGATAACATTACATCTATCATCACTACACTAAAACAAGAGGTTTACTGGAGTCACAATGAGTGATGGCATTGAGGAAACATTTGTAAATGTCACCAACGCACACAGACTATCTGGCTTACTAGTCAGTGATTGGCAGAATGATGGAAAAACACCAGGCAAGCAACCTTGACATCCAAAAAGAGCTGACAGCGCAGATGAACTTCAACTGTTGGCTCATTTAATTGGCTGCAAATGTTACTGACTGAGTTAATGCCATACAGCTGTCTGCTGTCACTGGGAGGAAAGTGTAGGTGATACATTCACATGTGCGTTTTTAAAATATCTAAATATTCAGCTTCATTTTGGCCCTCCATTTACTGCATTAAGTAAGCTTGTTAAGCACGTTTTGGTAATAGTATTAGTAGTTTTTATTTTATTATTATTAGTATTTTATATATTAGTAGTAGTATTTATTATTATTATTATTATTATTATTAATAGTAGCAGTTCCAGTAGTACTGTTAGTTGCATTTTACATTATTATCTTTATTGTTATTATTTTTAGAATTAGTAGTGTTAGTGGTAGTTGTATTTTATATTATTATTATTATTAGTAGTAGTAGTAGTAGTAGTAGTGGTAGTTATAGTTGTATTTTACATGATTATCTTTGTTAGTATTAATATTAGTAGTAGTAATAGTAATAGTAGAAGTAGTGGTATAGTGGTAGTTGTAATTTATATTATTATTATGATTACTACTATTATTTTAGCAGTAGTAGTGGTAGTTGTAATTTATATTATTATTATGATTACTACTATTATTTTAGCAGTAGTAGTGGTAGTTGTAATTTATATTATTATCTTTATTATTATTACTAGCAAAATACCCGCGCTTCGCAGCGGAGAAGTAGTGTGTTAAAGAGGTTATGAAAAAGTAAAGGAAACATTTTAAAAATAACGTAACATGATTGTCAATGTAATTGTGTTGTCATTGTTATGAGTGTTGCTGTCATATATATATATATATATATATATATATATATATATATATAGCAAAATACCCGCGCTTCGCAGCGGAGAAGTAGTGTGTTAAAGAGGTTATGAAAAAAAAAAAAGGAAACATTTTAAAAATAACGTAACATGATTGTCAATGTAATTGTGTTGTCATTGTTATGAGTGTTGCTGTCTTTTATATATATATAATATACACACACAGACACACATAAACATATATATACATATACATATATATATACATATCTACATATACACATATCTACATATACATACGTATATACACATCCACAAAAACATATATATACATATACAAATTTACATATCTACATATATATATATATAGACATACATATATACATACATACATTCACATATATATATATATATATATATATATATATACTGTATATAAACATATGTACTTATTGGCTCCTGTATTTAGGATATGGCAGGTTGGATAATGGATGGATGGACATCTGTATGCATAGCCGTATTTGCCCGTTTTCGTTTTTTTTCTTTGTTCAGTAATATTTCAGTAAACCCGGAGCTTGTCAGTTCAAATCGTGGTACTGACACCACTGTGTGACCCTGAGGAAGTCACTTCACCTGCCTGTGCTGCAAAAAACAAAAGTAATGTAACAAATTGTACCTCAGATGTTGTAAGTTGGTGGAATAAAGGAATAAGTAAAATAGATAAATATGTATTATACACATAGGAACTATTCATTTATTTTCAGTTAAGTCATCTGCAGCAAACTTTTATAAATGAGGGTTACTGATTTTTAGATAGTGCAAACTGTTTCTTCTTCATTGACGTTTTCTCTTGGAGATCTTTTTTCATTTCATTGAAAATGAAAGCAGCAGCTGCCAAAAAATGTAGCTTTCTTATTAATTTTTCAACATTGTGTAAAATAAATGTATAAAGTAACATAAAAGGTTTAAATACTGGTTATCCTTTTACACTAAAATATTACTAAAGAGGTACAAAAAAAGTAAAATGGATATGTTCTTTTTCTTTAAGGAGATTAAATATTACTGAAGAAAGAAAAAAAAATTAAACAGCCAAATGGGGCTATGCATACGAACTTAAAAGGTTTAAATAAAACAGAAATATATATTTTATTTTTACTTGCTTAACTTGTGGAGGGTGTATCCTGTAGCAAAGCCCTAACTTTTTTCGTGAAAGCCCGTTTCAGTAAATAAGTGTTAAAAACAGGTGTAAAGATATTGACAATAAGCTACGCAAACCCAGGAAGACATGGAATCGTTTAAATCAAGTATCATTACATCTTCCTTTCTTAAAGAGAAGTAAGGCAGTACTTTTAAGCTTACATATTTATATATAGACATACATATATATATATACATATATATCTGAAGCCGTGCAAGCACACTCTTGAGAATGCAACGTATAGTTGTACAGAAGAAAAGCAATCTTGCCTCAAATGAATGGCAACCTTTTGTAGGTCTATGAACTTAATTTAAACTTTAGGTTTACACGGTGCTTTCTTTCCGAAGTACCTGCACTCATGAATATGTCTGTATGTGTCAGTCGGTCAAATCCACGCGCTTCGCACCGGCGAAGTACCGCTTTTAAATTTTTATTAAGAAGAAAATAAAACGTTTTTAAATTGAGGGAAAATATACTAATAACAGTTTGTTAAGGATCTGTTTTTTTGTGAAGCTGCCTTTACTCGAGTGATCACTTCGACCTGACTTGGTGGCCAAGTATAAGCGTTACCTCGTAGGTAACCACCCATACAATCAGATTGTGAATCAGACTACGAATGCCGTGAATGTAATTACACACTCACTGCACTTGCTTACGGTAATCGAAACTCGGACGTCAGCGCTAGAGGGGCTTAGCAGCGGTGAAGTATTGCTTTTAAATTTTAATTAAGAACAAAAGAAAACCTCAGAGCTTCGATTCCCGAAAGGGAAAGCTTATGGTTGGACAGCAAGTGACGTAACATCAGCCACGGTGCCTTCAGTTGTGAGAAGCAGATCATAGAATGATTGAAAATAGTTTTGCATTTACCTTTTTAGTAAAAGGCGAGCTTTTAAGCCTGAGAAATCACCCCGTAAATGCACACGTTTAATTGCACATGTGTAAATATGTATGGTTACACAGTATTAAAAGACAGTGAACAACGTGATTTACCTTTGTTCCCGCGTTTGATAAAAGGCGAGCTTTTAAGCCTGAGAAATCACCCCGTAAATGCACACGTTTAATTGCACGTGTTAATATGTATGCTTACACAGTATTAAAAGACACTCAAAAATTAACGTCATTTACCATCAGCCACGGTGCCTTCAGTTGTGAGAAGCAGATCATAGAATGATTGAAAATAGTTTTGCATTTACCTTTTTAGTAAAAGGCGAGCTTTTAAGTCTGAGAAATCACCCCGTAAATGCACACGTTTAATTGCACATGTGTAAATATGTATGGTTACACAGTATTAAAAGACAGTGAACAACGTCAGTTACCTTTGTTCCCGCGTTTGATAAAAGGCGAGCTTTTAAGCCTGAGGAATCACCCTGTAAATGCACACGTTTAATTGCACATGTGTTAATATGTATGCTTACACGGTATTAAAAGACAGTCAAAAATTAACGTCATTTACCTTCGTTCCCGCGTTTGACTCGTGCTGTAAATCTCTTCCTTGTTTTTAGTTCACGTGATTACGTAGGAGGCGTGATGACGCGATACGTGACTCCGCCTCCTCCATTAGAGTATATGGACAAAAAATATGTTCCAGTTATGACCATTACGCGTAGAATTTCGAAATGAAACCTGCCTAACTTTTGTAAGTAAGCTGTAAGGAATGAGCCTGCCAAATTTCAGCCTTCCACCTACACGGGAAGTTCGAGAATTAGTGATGAGTCAGTCAGTCAGTCAGTCAGTCAGTCAGTCAGTGAGGGCTTTGCCTTTTATTAATATGTATAGATTAGTAGTAGTAGTTAGTAGTAGTAGTAGTTGCAATTGTAATTTATATTATTATCTTTATAATAATAATAATTAGTAGTAGTAGTAGTAGTAATAGTAGTGGTAGTTGAATTTTAGATTATTATCTTATTATTATTGTTATTAGTAGTAGTAGTAATAGTAGTAGTAGTGGTAGTTGTATTTTAGATTATTATCTTTTATTATTATTATTATTATTAGTAGTAGTAGTAGTAGTAATAATAGAAGTAGTAGTGGTAGTTGTATTTTAGATCATTATCTGTTATTATTATTAGTAGTAGTAGTAGTAGTATTAGTAGTAGTAATAGAAGTAGTAGTGGTAGTTGTATTTTAGATTATTATCTTTTATTATTATTAGTAGTAGTAGTAGTAATAGACGTAGTAGTGGTTGTTGTATTTTAGATTATTATCTTTTATTATTGTTATTATTAGTAGTAGTAGTAATAGTAGTAATAGAAGTAGTAGTGGTAGTTGTATTTTAGATTATTATCTTTTATTATTATTATTAGTAGTAGTAGTAGTAGTAATAGAAGTAGTAGTGGTAGTTGGTCTGTGCAGTGAGGACATTTAATGCACCAGGTACAAAAGTAAAGCCCGCTCCATTATTGAAGATGCCACTCATCCTGCACATTGACTCTTTGGCCTCCTCCCGTCAGGTAGGAGATTGCACAGCTTGTGGTTTGGCACTGCCAGACTGAGGAACAGCTTTTTCTTGGATACTATTAGACTAATGAGTACAACATCACTAAACAGACAGTACACTCTGTTTGATTTATACTGCGCTGTGCATTTTATTTCAGTAGTCTCATTTGCTACTAACTTTTTTACTTACTGCTAATTACAGCAATACACAGCAATAAAACTTAGTTATCTTACTTTACTCATATATGAATGTTATTTTCTTCTGTCTTAATTGTGTTAAACTGTGATACCTTTATCATGCTTTAGGGGTTAAAGGGCTACTTATGGGGTATTTTTTATTATGAAGTTTTTTATGGGGTTATCATGGGCACTGTTTAATTACTGGGACCTGAATACTAAATGTCATCTCTTCATATGGATGTTGGAATGACAATAAAAGATCCTTGATTCTTGATCCTTATTATTATTAGTAGTAGTAGTAATGGTACTAGTAGTGTTAGTTGCATTTTATATTATTATATTTATTATTATTAATATTAGTAGTAGTACTAATAGTAGTGGTAGTTGTATTTAATATTATTTTTATTATTATTAGCAGTAGTAGTGGTAGTAGTAGTATTAAAATTGTTGATTTTGTTGTTGAATCACGTCACAAGTGATACTGCTGGCTATACCAAATAACAAAGAAAAGCAACACATTGGTACCCTGGACCATTATTATTATTATTATTATTATTATTATTATTATTATTATTATTATTATTATTATTATTATTATTATTATCATTATTATTATTATTGGGCCTTCATTTATAAAAGAAACAAAAATGAATTGGTACATGTACATCATTGCCAATAAATACCATTGAAGTCCAGATCTATGGGTTGCCCTCTCAGTTGTTCATGTTGTTCATCACAACATACCTGAGGTCATCGATGACACAACGATGTGTGAGCAGCTTGGCCGTCATCAGCGTCAGCTCAGACCTCGCACAGAGGACTTTGCCTAAAGAAAATGTAGACGTATGCTGTTGTGGTATTCGACAAAAGAGACTGAAGAAATCCCTAAATATTCACTTTCAGGTTTTGATAATTTTCTTAAAAGAGTATTTGTATTTGACATTTAAAAATTTAAAGTTATAGTTAAGTTTGTGATGTTTACTTCTTTGTTTATATATTATTTATGGTGGCCTGGGCAGGGGCTGGGCTTTAAGTGTCAATTATGATTTAATGCACTTCACCACTTTTTTGGAAATATTGTATTTTTGACTGAATTGTGTTTTTTATACTGTGATGTGATTATTATGATCAACAAGGTAAGATAAATGTATTATTATTATCCCAAAGGGAAATTCATTTTAAAATATAAGCATCTACTCCGGAAGCATGACATACAACTTAAAAATCACGTACATTGGCAAAAATATATATATTGACATATAGGGCGGGGCTAGACAAACTGTAAAAAGTAATTGCATTTTTTTGTTAGTTACAATCATACAGCTACATATTGACGTCATATCTCAAGTCAAATTTTCAATTCACTTTATTTCAGTTTATTTATGTATGCCGCTATTTACTGATCCTCCTTGCTGCTCTCTCTGCCCTTGGCATCACTGGATCTGCCCACTGTTGTGTATTGACAAGGAGGCATGTCAAGTGAGCACCAGGCAAATACAAGGGTGTCCCAAGGACTGGTGCTGGGCCCTCTCCTCTTCTCTCTGTATATCACCCCTTTAGGCTCTATCATTCAGTTCCATGGATTCTCAAATCTGTGCCATGCTGGGTATACACAGCGATACATGTCACTGCCTCCTGAATACCATATAGTTTTGACTAGAATATCTGCATGTTTCACTGCTATTGATGAACAGGTACCTTCGCCAGCTTGTTATCCCGGCTCGTCTGTCTATTCAGCACCCCATCTCTGTTTAGCGTGGCTCATATTCACTAACATTCACCAAGTCTGTACAGAAACTTGGGGTGGACATCGATGACCAACTGTCTTTCAGGGACCAAGTTGCTACAGTCTCTCTGTACCACAAGATCAGAAGACCACTTCTGACCGAATTTGCAGTACAGCTCCTGGTCCAGGCTTTCCAGGAATACCAGCACATGTCACCAAGCTGCTGCAGCACACCTGGGGCTCAGCCAGCCGAGGTGGGCACATATCACCCCTCTCTTAAGATCATTCATTACATTGGCTTCCTGTAGCTGCCCATATCAAGTTCAAACTCTTGATGCTTGAGTAGTCAGTGGGGCTAAACCTACAACATGTATGTGGAGACACTTGTGGTCCTGTGCTCTTTCTCGACCAATCAAGTCTGCTATTGAATGACGTGTGGTGATGCCACCTCTGTATGGCATCATATCTTAATTCCACACTGTTTATATATAGTTCCTGGATGGTGGAACGAGCTGCCCACCTCAAAGTGTTTAAGAAGCGTTTGAAGACTCTCTTGTTTGGCGAATTTCTGTCAAACTGATATTAGCTGTTTTGTGATCTAGGAATTGTAACTCACTTGTTTTGTCTTTTTTGTTCTGTGCTCTGCACGTTGTAACACTCCCAATTTACAGTACCGCTAAACAAGAAGGAACAAACAATATTTCTTTTATGTAAACAGGTTTAATTCATGCGTTAGATCAATCAATCAATCAAATTTATTTATAAAACACATTTAAAAACAGCAGAAGTTGTACCAGAGTGCTCCACAAAGAAACAGGTAAGGCTACTATAAAACAACCAGTTTTATAAGACAGTTAATTAAAGCTATTTAATACATTAACCCCCCGATGAGTTTACCCACTGTAGAAGGCAAAGGAGAAAAAGTGGGTTTTTAACCAAGTTTTAAACACCTCAATCGAAGGAGAAAAATCTGATATGAAGCAGCAGATCGTTCCAAAGTCTTGGAGCAATAACTGAAAAAGTCCTGTCACCCTTAAACATCAGCCATGATCTAGGAACTGCGAAAACTAATTGAGCAGACGACCTCAAAGCTCTTGTTGTCAAGAGGGGATTTAGGGAATAGCGATATATTTAGGGGCAACACCATGGAAGGCTTTATAAACAAACATTAAAACCTTGAAGTTGATCCAAAATCTCACTGGCAGCCAATGGAGGGAGGCCAGTACAGGTGACATTTGCTATTTTATAATAATATTTTCTACTAGTGCTGGCCAGAAATTTAGCTGCTGCATTCTGTACCAACTGAAAGCGCAACAGTGCAGATTTTGGCAATCTTTCGTATAAGGAATAATCAAGCCGAGATGTAATAAAAGCATGAATCATCCTTTTCTGAAAGTAAGGATTTTAACTTCGAAATTTGCCTCAGTTGGTAAAACCTAGAGTTTACTACCACGGAGATTTGTTTGTCAAAGCTTCGAGATGAATCAAAGATGACGTCATCTTGCTCTGTCACACCCTAACCTAACCCTAACCTACATGTCTTCTCTCACCACATCCATAAACCTTCAGTTATTCCTTCCTCTTTTCCTCTTCCCTGGCAGCTCTATCCTTAGCACCCTTCTCCCAATATACTCAGCATCTCCCCTCTGCACATGTCCAAACCAACACAATCTCACCTCTCTGACTTTTTCTTCAAACCTTCCAACCTGAGCTGACCGTCTAATGTCCTCATTTCTAATCCTATCCATCCTCATCACACCCAATGCAAATCTTAGCATCTTTAACTCTGCCACCTCCAGCTCTGTCTCCTGCTTTCTGGTCAGTGCCACCGTCTCCAACCCATATAACATAGCCGGTCTCATTATCATCATGTAGACCTTCCTTTTCACTGTCACTGATACCCATCTGTCACAAATCACTCCTGACACTCTTCTCCACTCACTCTACCCTACCTGCACTCACTTCTTCACCTCTCTTCCATAATCCCCATTACTCTGTACTGTTGATCCCAAGTATTTAAACTCATCCACCTTCGCCAACTCTACTCCTTGAGACATCCTCACCATTCTACTGACCTCCCTCTCATTCACACACACGTATTCTGTCTTGTTCCTACTGACCTTCATTCTTCTCCTCTCTAGAGCATATCTCCACCTCTCTAGTGTCTTCTCAACCTGCTCCCTACTCTCACTACAGATCACAATACAATACAATACAATACAATCTATTTTTGTATAAACCAAAATCACAATGTCATCAGCAAACATCATAGTCCATGGGGACTTCTGTCTAATCTTGTCTGTCCATCACCATTGCAAATAAGAAACGGCTCAGAGCCAATCTCTGATGTAATCCCACCTCCATGTTGAATGCATCCATCACTCCTATCACAGACCTCACCACAGTCACACTTCCCTCGTACATACCCTTTTAGAACACATTAGAACACTCTAGACGAGAACAGGTCATTCAGCCCAACAAAGTTAGCCAGTCCTATCCACTTATTTCTTCCAATAAAACATCAAGTCGAGTTTTGAAAGTTCCTAAAGTCTTACTGTCTACAACACTACTTGGTTGCTTATTCCAAGTGTCTATTGTTCTTTGTGTAAAGAAAATCTTCCTAATGTTTATGCGAAATTTACCCTTAACAAGTTTCCAACTGTGTCCCCGTGTTCTTAATCAACTCGTTTTAAAATAACCGTCTCGATCACTCGACTAATTCCCTTCATAATTTTAAACAGTTCAATCAGGTCACCTTTTAATCTTCTTTTGCTTAAGCTGCAAAGGCTCAGGTCTTTTAATCTTTCCTCATAACTCATCCCCTGTAGCCCTGGAATCAGCCTAGTCGCTCTTCTCTGGACCTTTTCAAGCTCTGCTATGTCCTTTTTGTAGCCTGGAGACCAAAACTGTACACAGGACTCCAGATGAGGCCTCACCAGTGTGTTATAAAGCTTGAACAGAACCTCCTGTGACTTGTACTTCACACACTGTGCTATATAACTTAACATTCTGTTAGCCTTCATATTGGCTTCTGAACACTGTCAGGAAGTCGTAGCTTAGAGTACACTATGACTCCTAAATCCTTCTCATAAGGTGTACTCTCGATTTTCAGATCGCCCATTGTGTATTCATTGTGTACAACTCTTTCGTACTTTTCTGCCACTCCCAACTTCCTCATACAATACCACAGCTCCTCTCGAGGCACCCTGATATATGCTTTCTCCAGGTCCACAAAGACACAATGCAACTCCTTCTGGCCTTCTTTATACGTCTCCATCAACACCCTCAGAGCAAACATCGCATCTGTGGTGCACTTTCTTGTCATGAAACCATACTGCTGCTCACTAATCATCACCTCACTTCTTAACCTAGCTTCCACTACTCTTTCCCATAACTTCATGCTGTGGCTCATCAATTTTATCCCCCTGTAGTTACTACAGTCCTGTACATCCCCCTTATTCTTAAATGTCTGCACCACTCTACTTCTTCTTCACTCCTCAGGCATCCTCTCACTTTTTAAGATTCCATTAAACAATCTGGTTAAAAACTCCACTGCCATCTCTCCTAAATTCCTCCATGCTTCCACAGGTATGTCATCTGGACCAACGGCCTTTCCATTTTTCATCCTCTTCATAGCTGTCCTTACTTCCTCCTTGCTAATCCGTTGCACTTCCTGATTCACTATCTCCACATCATCCAGCCTTCTCTCTCTCTCTCATTCTCTTCATTCATCAGCCTCTGAAAATACTCTTTCCATCTACTCAACACACTCTCCTCGCTTGTGAGTACAGTTCCATCCTCAATGAGCCTAAATAAGTGCCAGTTTCATTAGCAGAAGACATAGGGCCAAAGATAATGACCTCAGTTTTATTTTCATTTAGTTGGAGGAAATTTTGCACCATCTAGAGTTTAATATCATCAATACACTCCATTAACCTCCTAACAGATGAAATGATGTCAGGGCTAACTTTAATATAAAGATAAAAGCATAAACCATTTATTCTGACGCTAATTCCAGATGCTGTCTGTGGCAGGATGTCTCCCATCTGCTGTTCATGTGTGAGAGCTGTTCTTACCATGCAGAAAGTATAAATCATCGTTATTCCTTTAATGTGGGGTAAGGAGCACATGGGGAGAACATGAGGCAAAGTCATAAATAGAAGTCGATCAGCACTCTGTGCCTATTTTTGCTGTAGTTTTAAATTCTCATCTCTCTTTAGTCGTCCTTCTATTGGCGTTTGCTCCCTTAATGGTATCCTAATAAGGTTAATAATGGCGAATGGAGAAGACACGGGAGCAAAACAACATTCAGGCTCTCTTGTGTAGCTGTTAGGAATTGGGAGGTCCTTGAATTTTGCTTATATTTGTCTGATAAAGATTTACTTTCATTTTTTACTTTTTTTGTTCACCCTTAAGTGCGTCATGCCACTATTCAAGAACTTCAGTGGGTAAGTAATGGATTGCTAAAAAGCCTTACCCGCTTGCTAGTAACCACCACCCAGAACGCCTCACAATTTGTATTACGTAAACCTGTTTATAAATTCCAGTATGTCAACCTTAGATCTTTGTCCAAAGATTTTGGATTATGGAAGTGTTGGTTTTGTGCTTTAGGTTGTAACGTTCTAGTAACGACTCATAGCTTTCCATGTCTCAATGCAGTTCTCAATCTTAGTGTTTTCTTCCTGTTGGACTTTTGTGCTCTTGTTAAATGACTTCTAGAAATTTTTGTTTAATTACAATGATGGATAAGTCCTCTAGTTTTTGATAGTACTATATAAATTTGTGATAGTATATGATAATACTGGAACACTTCAGGGAACTGTCCTGTCTTCCTTCCTGTTCACCCCTCTACACAACAGACTTCCAGAACAATACCAGTGTTTGCCATCACAGAAATTTTCAGATGACTCCTCCATCATTATTAATGGAGACGAGTAAGAGTACAGGAAGGTTGTGGTGCAGGAACAACAACCTGCGACTCAGCATCAGCGAGACAAACAAGCTGGTGGTGGACTTCCAAAATGCCAAGGAGCCTCTGAGACCAGTCACCGTTCAGGGGGAGGACATGGAACTGGTGCAGAACTACAAGTACCTGGGGGTTCACATGAACAACAAACTGGACTGGTCTGATGACACAGTGGTGCTAGACAAAAAGATTCTGAGCAGACTGGACTTGCTAAGGAGACTCAGGTGTATGGATGTGTGAAATGTTCTACCAGGCCATAGTAGCCAGTGTGGTGTTCTACGCTGCGGTCTCCTGGGGAGTGCAAAACAAGCACAATGCCTGAACAAACTTATCAGGAAAGCCTGCCTCATCACAGGGCCAACCCTAGACATTCTGGAAGCTGCTTTGGAAAAGTGGTGGTGGTAAAATTGGATGCCATTGTTGAAAATACCCACCAAGTGGTGCTCTCTTGGAGCACTGCGAGGAGGAGTGGAGGAGGCAGTGACAGAGAGAAGGAAAGACAAAGAGTTGCTGCATTGTGCTGTGCTTATTGCATTTTCTTGTGATTGTGGCAAGAAATGCTTGTTGTGGAAGAGTTTCCCACAATAAAGACTTTTTGGGCTTTTATACTTGTGTCTGTGCCTGCCTGTGTTTATTTCTATTTATTTATTGATTGATTGGCTGCATTACTTGTCATGTGAGTCTGTATTCTTGTTGTTTAATTACCCTTGAGATTAATAAAGTTTTATCTAATCTATCTAATCTAGTAATCCACCATCTATTAAATTGTAGTTTCTGTGTCAAGAACAAGGTGCACCCCCTGGTCTGTTGCAAATAAAATCTAACAGTTGCTCTGTTAGGGGCAAACAACAAAAGGTTGAGAAGGACCCAGAAGTGCACTAGAAATGCAAGAGAAATGGACAACAATAATAAAGGACAGAGGCAGAGGATCAAGAGGAACAAATACAAATTCTCAAACATAATCCAAGGACTATCAAGCAAAGCAAAGGCGTGTGAGGATTGAAGTCAGAATTTCAGTAAGTCACTGAAAATTCATCTTTTCTTTTCAAAGCTTCCATATTTGCCAACACCAGTGGAACAGTTTAAATACTGGCACATTGACGCAATTTTCTGTTGAGACCTTCAGCTTAGATTCTGTGGAATTGTCATATGAGTAATGGCACACTTTCTGGGTTATAAAGTGGGCACCCCCCTTCCTTGACATTTTGCTGGTAGGCCCATGATGTCTCCAGAGGGTTCATCAATGAATCCCGGTGTTTCGGGCTCACCCCCAATATGCCATCTACCCAGCTGAGGCCCAGTTGGAGTTCTTTTCCTTAAGCAAGAGCCACTGACTGCCCTTTTCAGCAGCTCTGGAGAGGTCCTTTAATGCCTGCCGGTGAGCCTGTCCCTGCACTCCCAACTCCTGGAGTAGCCTTGATGTTGAGGTTGTAGTGGGGCTACATAATAATAAGTTTTTTTTTTCTTTTTTTGTCTGTGCTGAGTGCATTTTGTTTTCATTGTCCCATTTACTATATGGGTGTATCAGTAAATGTTGTCCCCGTCAATGAAAAGGGGAAGAATGATGAAGGGAGACCACAACAAAAGATGGAAATCACCTGTTGAATCCACCAGTTACATCCGGGACATTCTGTATTTAAACGAAAGGAGCAAAAGGCAAAGGAGGGAGGAGAGGAGAGAGAGAGAGAGAGAAGAAAAGGAATCATTTACGCATTCCATATTTCAACTCATTTTCGTTCATTGTACAATTCCATTACTTTCTTCTAAAGGATCCAGACCATTATCATGACTGTCAGTACCGAAAAACCCCGGAGTTTGGATACTTAACCATTTCTGAGGACACTTCTGCACTGAGGTCGTTTTTTGTATTGTCAGGAGGAAGCAAAATATCACATCAGCCAATATTCAACTGTTACCGGACTTTATTAGCTTTTGGATTCATTTATCAGTTTCATTTCTATTGCTGTTTATCATTCATCTGTGTTTGTGTTTCATGTTTATTTGTTTATTATTTGGGGCATGGGAGGGTCTTGTAAATATTATGTTTTAGTTTAATAATTATTCACTGGTATCATTGGGTTAGTGGTGGCTTGTGTGCACATATATATATATATATATATATATATATATATATATATATATATTATTGAATATTCATCTTTCTTCGTGTGTATTTATATTTATAATTGTCAATATATCCGTTTTTGGTTTTACATATCTGCCTCGCAGTTTGGAGACCTGGGGACCTGGGTTCGCTTCCCGGGTCCTCCCTGCGTGGAGTTTGCATGTTCTCCCCGTGTCTGCGTGGGTTTCCTCCGGGTGCTCCAGTTTCCTCCCACAGTCCAAAGACTTGCAGGTTAGGTGGATTGGCGATTCTAAATTGGCCCTAGTGTGTGCTTGGTGTGTGGGTGGGTGTGTTTGTGTGTGTCCTGCGGTGGGTTGGCACCCTGCCTGGGATTGGTTCCTGCCTTGTGCCCTGTGTTGGCTAGGATTGGCTCCAGCAGACCCCCGTGACCCTGTGTTCAGATTCAGCGAGTTGGAAAATGGATGGATGGATGGATATCTGTTTACTGTTTGCTGGTTATTTCGTCGTGTCGGGAAAATTAAGACAATCTGTAAGGAGTACGGCTTGTTATCGTCTCGAGAATCTTCAGGCTAATCCAAGGAAATAGTCTTGGTAGTGCAGTGGCCGGTGTGGGTAAGGGGTCGACCATTACAAGATGGCAATAAACCCTCTGCAGCCTACCTTGACTGGTCGGACCTTAGCTTTCCAGCACATTGGTTGCGAGATTGGCGTATCTCAGCTTCTTGCATTCGTAGGCCTCCCTCACTGCATCCTCCCATCGTACAGTAAGCTCAATGACGTAGATGAGCTAGAGTGATTCCGGACCAGAGCACAAGGTCAGGTCTGAGGGTGGTAGATGTAACAGTAGCAGGTCACTACCTGTCTCTGTCTGCCTCAGTAACACCAACTTCCCAAATAATGGAGCTTTATGTGAAGCAACAAGGCCATCAGCTTAATGTATTTGCATTCCATATTCAGCACAGGTGGGACTTGTGAGGACACGGGCACAAGGCGTTCATTTTTTGTCACTACTTTGAATCTGAGTAGTGTGAAGAATTTTATCAGTAGTATTAAGTATGGTGAAAAACGAATGAGCATTTAAGAAGGAATGAAGAATGGAAGCACAGAATTAGCATTTTTTTCTCATTAATGTTAGGATCCTGGATTCCTGGACTGAGTAAAAGTTTCAGGACAAATCTGTTTCAAGAAATTGTGGGTGCAGCATGACATGTTTTCTGTTATCTTTCTAATAGCTAGTTTGACTATTAAAGCATCGAAATAATCTCATTTGTCCAAAGAACTTTTTTTGGTTTGTTGGAAAGATTTTTTCCTCATCTTTGACACCTACAAACCTAATAGCTTAACAATTTCAAAAATAAGCTTCTACTCAGTGACAGATGCAACACAGTGATGTTACAACTTCAAGTGTCTGATGGATCTCAGGATATTTTGTTTGCTAGCATTTTGTAATTTATACTATTTCTCATTTTTAATTTCACTTCTGGATTTTACTTGCTGGCTTTATTTGCTGAACATTCAGACTTTGGACGACCTCACAATGATTTCTTTATTTCCAGTTAGTTCTTGTTTTTGTTATTATGACCATGTTGTTCCTTAACTTGAGCTTCCTCCTGGGCTTTAGAATCTGTTCCTTCAGTTTGTTTATTCCATTGTTTTCTTGTAAAATATGTATTGCTTTTAATATATTTTCTTCTTCACTCATTTTCTTTTTGTCTTACTTTTATGGTTATTCAGCTTCTTAAATTTGTTGTGTTTTATATGCAGAGCCCAAGGGGACGGAGGCCCTGGTTAAACAACTACGGTTGCCTCGTAGATGTTTAGAAATCTTGAATGCCTCAAATTATTTGTGAAGAAGTAGCTGTTGCTACTTTGTTCATTTCCCCTTTCATGGATTCCTCTTCTCAGATTGTAACTTCTTGCTTTAATTTCACTGGACATAAAAAGAGGTATAAATATTTGAATCTTACCGTAGTTTGTGTGCTGTCCAAATATGTTTGATTTAATATACTTTATTAATCCCTGAGGGGAAATTGTCTTTTCACATGACATTGTGGCGGTCAGAACGCAGGATCAGCCATTGTACAGCAGCCCTGGAGCAATTTTTAGGTTAAGGGTCTCACTCAAAGGCAAAATGGAGTAGGATCCCTTCTGGTAGTAATAGGATTTGAACCAGCAACCTTACAGATACCAGAGCAGATCCTTAGCCACAGAGCCACCACTCTGGATCAATACATATATTTTATTATAATTTCACCATTAACTCTACTAAATTGGTACTGTCATTCATCCACATATTTAGCATATGATTGAACAGAATTTTGTTCCTTACAGTCCCCGGTGCATAGTGTGGACCACTCAGGCTGGCACTGCCACCTGAACTCGACATAGACAAACGTGGGACACAAGTTCAAGGCACACACAATTTTTATTTTTCCTTTTTTTACCTCGTGGGAAACGCCTTCCCCCGTTTCCCACAGGCACAACGCAGTCTCAGCACAAGCACAGCACAGATCCTTCCTTCTCTCTTTTTTCTTCCGTTCTCCTTCACTCCCCTGGTCAAGCTTCACCTTCCTCCTCCTCCCGACTCTGGTTTGCATAGTAGTGTCACCTGGCCTGTTTTATAATGCACCCGGAAGTGCTCCAGGTGCTTGATGACTCATTTCCGGCAGCACTTCGGGTGTGGTGGAAGAACTGCCCATAAGGGCTCAGCAGCTCCTGCTGCAGCACCCCCTTGCAGCAACATGTGGATCCCAACAGGGCAGAACCAAACTTCAATTCCCGTGAAGCCCTGTGGAAGTCTGAGGCACCGCTGCAACCCAGGGGGGTTTCCCTCTAGCGACCCGAGGGGAGGTAACTCTCTGGCCATGCTTGCTCTCCCGGTCCTCCCAGTGTGGAAGTGTCCCAGCTGGGCAAGGGCCCCAGCCACACCCTATAATAGGCAAAACAACATGCATTTAACATACGCCATAACATTAACAAGACCAAAGCAGCAATACAATATAAACATGACAAAAGATTGAAGACTATAAAGCTTGAACAATGCTCAATATTTATAATAAAGTTCAGAGTGCAAAGTGACAGTACATAATTGGAGGAAATTACAAGGATATGGGACTGGGTGACATGTAGGAGTTCAAATGTCTGATGGCTTGGGGCAAGAAACTGTTATAGGACCTTGCTGTGCTGGTCCTAATGCTGTGGTATCTTCTACCTGACGGCAGGAGTTCAAACAATGCGAGAGACATCTTTCACAATTGTGGAGGCTCTACGCAGACAGTGTGACTGAAAGATGTTCCGGATTGAGGAGAGGGAGGCCCCTATGATCCACTTAGTGGCCCTCACTATGCACTGCAGAATAGTATGTCAGAATATGGTTTGTCAAGATGTTCTCCACAGCTCCTCTATAAAAGGTGGTAAGAATGGGTTGTGGAAAGCCGATTAACTTCAGTCTCCCCAGAAAAAAGAGACATTGTTGTGCCTTCTTGACAGCAGAGTTGGTGTTGATTGTGCAGGAGAGGTCATCAGATATATACACCCCAAGAAACTTGTTGCTTCTGACTCTCTCCACAGCAGAGCCATTGATGAGCAATGGGGAATAGTCAACCAGTGTTCTTCTGAAATCGATATGCATCTCTTTTGTTTTATGAACATTGACAGACAGATTATTTTCATCACACCACCTCACCAGATGTTCAACCTCTTCTCTGTAGGATGTGTCATCATCGTTGCTGATGAGGCCCACTATGGTTGTATCATTCACAGACTTGGCAATAATGCTGGACTTAGACTTAGGGTTGCACTCGTGGGTTAGCAGCGTGAACAACAATGGGCTCAGTACACAGTCTTGGGGAGCACCTGTGCTCAGCCTGATGGTATTAGATGTCCTGCTGCCAATGCGCACAAACTGTGACCTCTCTATCAAAAAGTCCAGAATCCAGTTACACAGAGGTGTGTCAAGGCCCAGCAGACAGAGTTTTCTCACCAACTGCTGGGGAATGGTCATGTTGAGCTGAAATTAACAAACAGCATCCCTGATGTTCAGATGAGACATTACAGCATGTAACGTACAGGAGATGGCATCGTCAGTGGAGTGATTTCGGACGGTAAGCAGACTGTAGTGGGTTCAGAGAAGTGGAGAGGATGGAGTTGATGTGTCTTTTGAGCAACCGCTTGAAGCACTAAATCATGATGGCATTCGCTGCTACAGGCCGGTAGTCATTAAGACACGTCACCGTTGACTTCATTGGCATTGGAATGACAGTGGTCTTTTTGAAGCAAGTGGGGAGCACAGCCCGGCTCAAAGAGATGTTAAAGCCAGTTGCTCAGCACAGTCTCTAAGCACATGCCCAGGAATGCTGTCTGATCCTACAGATTTCCTTGGATTGACTGTGGAAAGTGTCCACCTTACATCGGCATCCTGAGAACATGGACTTACGTATAGGTCTGTGTGCTGTTTTGAGCCTCAAAACGTGTGTAGAATTTATTGAGCACGTCAGGGAGGCAAGTATCAGTGCTGTAGGCCTGTGGTGAGATTTTAAATTCCATTAAGGCCCGGATGCCCTGCCACATGCACCTAGCATCTTTCGAGTCACAGAAGTTGTTCTTTATACAATACAATACAATACAGTTTATTTTTGTATAGCCCAAAATAACACAAGAAGTGCCACAATGGGCTTTAACAGGCCCTGCCTCTTGACAGCCCCCCAGCCTTGACTCTCTAAGAAGACAAGGAAAAACTCCCAAAAAAAACCTAGTAGGGAAAAATGGAAGAAACCTCGGGAAAGGCAGTTCAAAGAGAGACCCCTTTCCAGGTAGGTTGGGCGTGCAGTGGGTGTCAAAAGAAGGGGGTCAATACAATACAATACAATACACAGAACAGAACAAATCCTCAATAAAAAATTAAAAATTTTTTAGAAGTACGGAGCAGAATTTAACAGTAGATGATATCACATAATAAGATTTGGATAATTTTAGATAGATAGATAGATACCATCCATCAAGCTACCTCCCCCATTTGGCCATTCCACAGCTGAAACAGTGTTGGGCCAGCCAATCTGATGAAAGGACCCCTCTTTCTCATGATTCCTGTGATCCTCCATCAGGGATGACTTTACCTTAGGCAGGCAAAACAACTTGGCAGGTGGGCCGTGGCACCAAGTGCCACATTTGAGTACCAAGAAGAGAAACAGAATAGGTGAAGGTTAATATCCAATTCTAGCTATCATGTTACTTATGTTTTAGTGCTAATGACTAACAACAGAGATGCAGTCTGTACAGTTAATCAGCAGCTCTAGTCAGGGTGTGCTAAACTGAAGTAGTGAGTCTTCAGCTGGGATTTAAAAGCTGAGACCGAAGGGGCATCTCTTATAGTAGCAGGCAGACCATTCCACAGTTTAGGGGCCCTGTAACTATAAGCTCGACCTCCCACTGTTATTTTATTAATCCTTGGAACCATAAGCAGACCAGCATCTTGAGATCTTAATGTGCGCTCTGGTTTGTAAGTCATGATAAGTTCAGACAAGTAAGCCGGACCTCGACCATTTAATGCTTTATTTGTTAAAAGGAGGATTTTGAAATCTGCCCTAAACTTAACCGGGAGCCAGTGTAAGGATTTAAGAACTGGAGTTATGTGTTCGTATTTTCTTGTTCTTGTAATAATTCTTGCAGCCGCATTTTGTATTAACTGGAGGCTGTATCTTCTGTGCATACTGACTTTTAGCTTTCCCGATGGACTTGGAAAGCTCAGCCCATACTGATCTGAGAGTATAGAAAATTGTTTTCTTAAAATTGGTAATTTGCACATAAAAGAAAAGTATTATACACACATGAGAAAGTAAGCATTGTTTTATACTAAGCATTAAGGTAAGAGTTTGGATTAAAAAGACTTAAGCCTACATATTCGTTGTTATTTTGTATGAGCCAGAAAACACGTGTTTTTCATAAGCCAAAGATCAGGCGTGCTAGAGAGCCAAAGAATGGGCCCCTCGCTTAAAGAAGGGAATGTGAACTCTTCGGTTGTAAGTCATGGTAATGAGCACAGAGATAGTAGGGGGAGAGAATGTCCCTTATCAAACAGATAAGATGGACAGAGCGGGCTTTGGGGGGTGTGGTTGGGGGGGTTTAACACCCCCTCAACTAAGAATTATTGGTGGGATTAATTAGAGGCTGGACTAGAGCAGTGGAATGATAGATAATGGCTGATAAGAACTGTAATAAAAGTAAAAGGTGCCCATTGCTGGGGGCTCATTGTTCTATCTGAGTTGAGTCTGTATGTGCGTCATATAATGAAGCCTGATTCTGCTGTCTGTCCTGAGACTCCGAGTGCCCCTGCCATGTGTACCTGCTTCAACAAGAGCTCCTTCATCTCCTGATCAGAAGGCAGCATCTTCTGCTCTGATGCAGTATATGGACTTTACCCGTCAGCCATGGTTTCTGGTTGGCGTGTATAATGACAGTGTTTTTCAATAGTGACACCCTCAATGGACTTTCCTAGGTATCCAGTCACAGAGTCGGTGTATTCCTCTAAGTAAATGTGCTCATCATACAGTAGGTGGCTGCCTTCCTTAACATATTCCAGTCTGTACACTGCAGTGCAGAGTTGGCTCCTTCAGGCCAAACTCTAATGGTTCTCTGTACTGGCCTGGATTGTTTCAGCAGTGACTTCTATGCTAGGACCAGCATGACACCAGATGTGGTCTGAGACTCCCAAATGGTGAGCAGGGTACAGACTTGTGAGAATCTTTAATATTTGTGTAAAAAAGATCCAGCAATCCTAAATTGTCCCTAGTGTGTGCTTGGTGTGTGGGTGTGTATGTGTGCCCTGCGGTGGGCTGGCACCCTGCCAGGGGTTTGTTCCTGCCTTGCGCCCTGTGTTTCCTGGGATTGGCTCCAGCAGACCACCATGACCCTGTGTTAGGATATAGCGGGTTTGATAATGGATGGATGGATGTTCTCACCCCTTGTGGCAAAGTTCACACGCTGGCAAAACTTTGGTGCTACAGTTTTTAAGTTGGCATGGTTGAAATCGCCAGCAATGATAAAAAAAGCCATTGGGATAGGCCACTTCCTACTCTCTGATGAGTTTATTCTTACCTCAGTTGGGAAGAGGATGAGGAGACCATGTGGGAGTTGTGGAAGGAAAGAAAAAGAGCTTGTGGTTTTGTTATATTGTCTGAAAAAGAGAACCTTGGACATTAAATAGAAGTCCTATTTTAATCCGTTGCAGTGCTGTATAGTTGTGTCCGGTGTTTGGGTCCTGGTGGCGACCCCCCCTACAGGCCACACTGTACAGCTTGACAAAGTTTTTTTCACCAAGCATCTATTTGTAACTAAATTTTACATTTCTTTCATCCAAAGTAACAGTATAGCTAATTGCCCTTTGAGCTAAGCTGCATAACTCAAATTTTTTATCCACCTAAATAATGAATGCTTTGTGTTCTGTTTTTGTTTTACATTCCAGTTTCTCAAAGAAGAAACATTTGAAGAGGAAATTAATTTGTGGCACCATTTTCTGTGTGAAAAGATTTTAATCTGCTGTGGGAAAGCATTTGAGTGCTGTGAGCCTGGATGGTTCAGAATCGTCTTTAGTGATAAGCTGCCTCGGCTTCAGTTAGGTGAGTACTGGGAAAATAAGCTAAAAACCTCTATGATTGAAGGTTATCTAAATCAGTGGAAAATGTATTGTCCTGTTCCATATTTTAATTTATATACACTAAAATAGTAAAATGAGCTGAGAAGACTGGTGTCCATTTGCCACACTTTACCCTTTGTTTCTCATTTGTTGAAGTTTTATGGCATTGTTAGCATTGTATGCAGAAGTTAAAATAAAGGGACGTGGTTTCATCCATCCATCCATCCATCCATCCATCCATCCATCCATCCATCCATCCATCTAAATTTGTTTAATTCTGCTGAGAGTTTTTAGAACATTAGAACAATCTAGATGAGAACAGGCCACTCAGCCCAACAAACCTTGCCAGTCTTGTCCACTTAATTCTTCTAAAATAACATCAAGTTGAGTTTTGAAAGTCTTACTGTCTACCACACTACTTGGTTGCTTATTCCAAGTGTTTATCGTTCTTTGTGTAAAGAAAAACTTCCTAATGTTTGCGTGACATTTCCCCTTCACAAGTTTCCAACTGAGTCCCCATGTTCTTGATGATCTCATTTTAAAGTCACCGTCTTGATCCACTGCACTAATCCATCCATCCATCCATTTTCCAACCCGCTGAATCCGAACACAGGGTCACGGGGGTCTGCTGGAGCCAATCCCAGCCAACACAGGGCACAAGGCAGGAACCAATCCCGGGCAGGGTGCCAACCCACCGCAGGACACACACAAACACACCTACACACCAAGCACACACTAGGGCCAATTTAGAATCGCCAATCCACCTAACCTGCATGTCTTTGGACTGTGGAAGGAAACCCACGCAGACACGGGGAGAACATGCAAACTCCACGCAGGGAGGACCCGGGAAGCGAATCCAGGTCTCCTAACTGCGAGGCAGCAGCGCTACCACTGCGCCACCGTGCCGCCCCCACTGCACTATTTTGCTTCATAATTTTAAACAATTCAATCAGGTCTCCCCTTAATCTTCTTTTGCTTAAGCTGTAGAGGCTCAGCTCTTTTATTCTTACCTCATAACTCATCCCCTGTAGCCCCTGAATCAGCCTAGTCGCTCTTCTCCGGACCTTCTCTAGTGCTGCTATGTCCTTTTTGTAGCTTGTAGACCAAAACTGCACACAGAACTCCACATGAGGCCTCACCAGTGTGTTATAAACCTTGAGGAGAACCTCCTGTGACTTGTACTCCACACATCAAGGCGCTATATAACCTGACATTCTGTTAGCCTTCTTAATGGCGTTTGAACACTGTTGGGAAGTCAATAGCTTAGAGTCCACTATTTTTACTTCCTATGTGTCATAGTTTACATTTACTGACATTACATTTCATCTGCCACAAATCTGCCCAAGCCTGTCTGCTGTCCAAGTCCTTCTATAATGATATATCCATCCATCCATTTTCCAACCCGCTGAATCCGAACACAGGGTCACGGGTGTCTGCTGGAGCCAATCCCAGCCAACACAGGGCACAAGGCAGAAACCAATCCCGGGCAGGGTGCCAACCCACCACAGTATCTATATATATAATTTACTAAACCAGGAGACAAGTAGCCGACCATGGAAAGCACGCCGGAAGGGGCGTGGATTCACTAAACCGCCGACAAGTAAGACGCCAATGGCGCACGCAGGAAGGAGCCACGGCCACCAACTCTTAGACCATTGGATACAACGAAAAAATCACAGTCACACCCACCAACTCGGACGCGACGCCTCGAAAAACATGCCGTCATTTCTGTTTGTCTGTGCCACATTCCACTTGCAGCTCTGAGCTACGTTGACTTTTCATTAGTCAACCTCAGTGGAATCTTGGTTCACACAGAGGCAGCGCGAGAGAGAGAGCCACGCATGCACACACACACACACAGAGGCAGTGCCACAGAGAGACAGAGGCACACACAGGCAGCGCAAGAGAGAGCCGCGCAATCCTTTAAAACTGAAGTTAAAACACAATTAAGGAAGCAGTCTTTAAAAACCAATAAGCCCTGTGCCTCTTTTTCATTAGCGTCTCACCTGCTTCAGGCCCTGCAACAGTCAAGACGCTCTCTCTGCAGCTGACCTTCTCTGTGCCTGACTCCACTACTGTCAGTCGCCTGATTAAAAATGGCCTTTTGAAGGGGAGCTATGGACCCGCTATACCACAGGAACACATTGCCTTCGAGCCTGCTCTCGCTCACTCTAACGTACCGGCTTTCTCTCTCTCTCCTCACACACTGCACAGGGGAGAAATGCCCGAAGCACAAGTCTACACTGTGAGTGCGATGATTATTTATTTAAAAATGGGCTTTTGAAGGGGAGCTGTGGACCCGCTATACCACAGGATCACCTGTGACATTGCCTTCACATTGTTTTCCTTTTATTTATAATCCTGTTGAGCAGATCAGACACCCAGGCAAACAACACTGAATAATCAATAGCTGCAACTACTTTGCCCGCCCCCACTCCTCACCTGAGTCGGTTTCGTCTGTGTTCAGCAGTATTTGCCAAACTCGGCCCTGGTGAACCCCTGTGGCTGCAGGGTTTTGTTCCAACCAGATTCCTAATCATTAATTCTGGTGAAACTCATCCGGGATAAGTCGGTTTTTCAAACACAGCCGTGTAGCAGATTAGTCTAGCAAGATGTAATAATCCGAGATGAATGCACGCCCTCGCGCTAAGTGAAAAGCCAATATATATTGAGTCTACAAAACATGATCACCAAGTCTTTGATAGGCTGCAACAAAATGATGAAAGAACGGGCGCATTTTTTTCACACAAGCTGAGTGAGTGGGTGTTAGTTAGTTAATTAGCAACTCGAAGGATTAAAAAACATTGAAAAAGCGGCGCGGATTGGTTTGCAGCGTGTAAAACAGTTTGTTTGTCGCGGATAATTTGCTATCCACACAGGGACGAACCGGGAAGTGAACCCACAATCTTCCACTGTCTCCTTACTGCAAAGCAGCCGTACTACTACAGCACCACAAGGCAGTTAAACAATGCACCGGGCCACATGTTCATTTTTTCCCCTGTGCTTAAAAGACATTAAAAAACTGTTTCTCAACTGTGACTCCCGAACAACTCAGTACGCGAAAAGCGGCCAGAATCGCAAACAACAATGAAAACTCTACGTGACTCACAGGTAGTGATGGGCCGTTCTATACTAAGGTTTCGACACTGTGTCAAGCTTTCGAAGCACTGCAGATTTTAATACTTGATCGAATAATGACATCTGTGATTTAAGGATTTCACATTTTCTTTCTCAAATGTGCTTACCTATATCATGGCAAAGTACAGGGATAAACCTTTATTTTCTGTCTACTCCGTTTTAATTAATACAGACCAAACAAAACATTTAAGGCTATTAAATGTGATCTCAAGAAAAGATCAGGGTTAATTATAATACTAATAACAGGAGCGATTATAATGATACAGTGCAAAAGTAAATACTAATTGAAAGAGCCGGGAATGCATGAGGTGAGGCGTCTTATTTTGTTTAACTCTTGCTATCGTATAGTGTATTCTGCCTGTCGGCATTAGTTATATTTATATTTTTTAGACATCAGACACTAGAAGCTGCTGACGAACCCTTCTCTTCGTTGTCAGTCTGTAGCTACGAAAAAATAAAAGCAATACGACTTTTAACAGATGTCATTGAAGTGTATCATAAGTTTCTGTAACGTTAATGAAAATGGCCAGGAGGTGTCATGAGAGAGGTGAGTGTCAAATGCTTCGAAGCTTCGATACGATTTCCGACACAATTGCTTCAAACGTGTTGATGCTTCGCGAGGCTTCACCCCGCCCATCACTACTCACAACTTACTGAACGACAAATCAGCAGACTAGCATGATGAATGGGGCGTAATGGGCGTCCTTCCCCTCTCCTCCGGATTTTTCAAATGTTAATTTTTTCCCTGTGCTTAAAAATCATTAAAAAAGCGGCCTGATTATGCGGCATATGGTACTCCACGGGTTGGCTAGTAATGATATAATGTATTCCAAATTATCTGCTGATCCACCTGTCTTGGTATCATCTGCAAACTTAACCAGCTTGTTACTTATATTCCTATCTAAATCATTTATATCTATTACAAGTAGCAGCAGCCCCCGCACTAACCCTTACTGGTCACAACTCTTAACATCAGCCAATTCTGATCAGTTCCTCGACCATCGCCCTCTGCTTCCTGTGTCTGAGCCAATTCTGCACCCATCACACAGATCACCCTGAACTGCCACTTCTTTTAATTTGATGCCTACCCTCTCATGTGGCACCTTATCAAATGCTGTCTGACATATAATATAAGAATATAATAGAATAGAGTATAATAGGATTGGGGAAAACAATTAGGTGGCAACCTCTCTGGTTTAAAGTTCTCACACAGACTCCTGCGGGGCATGCTGGAACCTGTAACTCCTTGATTCAGCCCCGGGGTGTTCTGTGGGGGGCTTCCAGAGGGAGCTGAAGGGGTTAACAATCCATATACTGTGGGACCCTCCGATTGACCTGGCAGTACTTCCATTGGGATATGCCCTAACACCACCATAAGAACTTACAGATCTAAGATAAAAGATGGCACTCAACCTCATTCAGGCGAGTCAGAGTCGGGTGGAAGATGCACTGCACTGAGAGATGCACTGCACTGCAGTTGGAAGATGTTGGAAGTGGACAAAGCTCACCTGAGAGGAGGATAGGAAGAGAAACAGAGAAAGAAATTGAATAGAATTGTGTTTATGGTGCTGTTGGAACCTTTGTGGAAGGTAAAGCTGGTAATAAAACCCTTTTATTTGAACGGGACTTGTGTTTGTGAGGTTGTGTCTGGGGTTAGGGTGCTGCAACGCCCCCTGGTGGTTCATAAGAAATAAACCACAATAAAATGAAATACAGCAGTGAGTTAAAGAAAAGAAGGAAGATGACTGAGAGGAAGACAACCATCAGTATCAGTGAAGGTCACTGAAAGATAGATAATTGAAATGAGACTTCAGTCTAATGTTAAACAGTTCAATTGGAGATGACTCCGTAATGTGATGTGGTAACAAATTCCACGGATGACATGTAGCAAAGACACCCAGGATAACACTATAAGATCCACAGGAGAGGACCACTTTAAGCCATACACTCCACAGAGTGGGGCTTTAAGGAAGAGTGTCCAGAAAAAAAGCCATTGTTTCAAGAAAAAAAAATAAGAAAACACATTTGGAGTTTGCCCACCAGCATGTGGCGGACCCCCTAAACTCATGGAAGAATGTTCTGTGGTCAGATGAGACTAAAATTGAAGTTTTTCGCCATCATGTGAGGCGGAAACCCAGCACAGTGGTGGCAGTGTCATGGTGTGGGGACAGGAAAACTAGTCAGGATTGAAGGAAAGATGGATGGCACTAAATACGGGGCAAGTCTGGAAGAAAACATGCTTGAGTTGGCCAGAGATATGAGACTGGAATGAAGGTTCACCTTCCAGTAGGACAATGAAATGACCCTCAACATACTACTAAAGCGACACTGGAGTGCCTTAAAGAAAGACTGAAATGACTTGGAATGGCTGAGTCAAAGCCCAGACCTCAATCCAATGGAGAACTAGTGGCAGGACTTGAAGATGGCCGTACACCAACACAACCCACTCAACTTGAAGGAGTTGGAGCAGCTTGACCTTGATGAATGGCCGATAAACCGAGGGGCGAGATGTGCTAAGCTAATAGAGACATTCAACCAGAGACCTGAAGCAAAAGGGGGCTCTACAAAGTATTGACTTTGGGTGGGTGAATACATTCAGGATTTCTGTTTTTTTTTTTTTAAATCTTAATTATTGTTCGTCACGATCAAAAAATATTTTGCACCTTCAAAGTGGTAGGCATGTTGTGTAAATCAGGGGTGGCAAACTCCAGGCCTGGAGGGCCACAGTGGCTGCAGGTTTTCATTCTAACCCTTTTCCTAATCAGTGCCCAGTTTTCACAGCTAATTAATTTCTTCTTCCCTTCATTTTAATAGCCCTGTTGTTAAGGATTCAGTGCTCTGAATTAATTATTTTATTCATTAAATGACAGCCAAACAGAAATCAAATGTGAAACAAGTCAACAGCTGACCAACTAAATTGGGATTTCAAACTCCAACTAATTTCACTCCAACCAGTTTCTTAATGAGAAGCCAATTCTTGCTGTTAATTAAACTCATTATTTAATTCTATGGCTTGTTGCTCCTCTCATTCTGCCACAGCAGACATTTCTGTTGATTTTCTGTTTTTTCTAAGAACTGTCAAAATCTTCAACTTTCTTTATTTTCAGATATTGTGTGATGTGCACAGATGAGCTGGTCATACGGCGGCTGGTTTTGTGTCTCATTATTGTTTGGCTGCTAATTTAGAAAAATGAAACAACTAAGGGTCCTGAGTGAAGTTAATTAAAATTAAGGCAAAAGAAGTTAATTAACAGCAAAAACTAATGAAGAAGATGGTTAGAATGAAAACCTGCAGCCACTGCGGCCCTCTAGGACTGGAGTTTGCCACCTCTGGTGTAAATCAAATGGCCCAACCCAAAAAAATCAATTTCGATTAAAGGTTGTAATGCGACAAAACAGGACAAGCCCCAAGGAGGATGAATACATTTGCAAGGCACCGTACCTGTGGCAAGTCCCTAAAATGTCTCCAAAGGGCTTTTCTCAAATAAGCACTACATAAAGTTTAAGAATGAAACATAGCCAGTGGTCTTCCCCTTAGAAATGGAGGATCTGTGCAAAATTTGGCAAAAAATCAGTTCAACGGACTGGATTTGCATCCCAGACAAACAAACATTCTGCTTTATAATTAAGACTAGCCGTCCCTTGTGGCTTTGCCTGCATAGAAGTGAAACAGGACAGTGAGGAGGGCCCTGCCCGGCTCCCCATTCCTGACATCACGCTTCCCCCTCCCCTCGGCCTACAGCCTTTGTCTTGGATTAGTGCAAATATATCACTCCTGCAAGCGAACTATGATTCTTAGCGCGATGAGAGAAGTCGCAAAATCAACTGGAATGTTCCAGCAAATTATAGAAAAAAAAAGCGATCTAAATCCATTAAGTAGTTCTCTCCTTTGCTACTTAAGAACTACTTAATGGATTTAGATTGGGTAGTTAAGTAGTTCTCTCGTTCACTAGCTAAGCAGATGTAAGATATGTCCCGAGGCTGGTACGTGAGTAAGGAGAGTCCCGCCACCCTTCCCTCAGCCCGCTGAATCTCTCTCAGATACACATAAATAAATCGGTATCGCAAGTGAACTGTGAAACATAGTGTGATGAGAGAAGTCACAGAATCAACCAGAATGTTCAAGCAGATTGTAGAAAAATACCTGATCTAAATCCGTTAAGTAGCTCTCTCGTTCTCTACTTAAGGAGTACTTAATGGATTTAGATTGGGTAGTTAAGTAATTTTCCCCTTTCGCTAATTAAGATCTACTTAATGGATTTAGATTGGGTAGTTAAGTAGTTCTCTCCTTCACTACTTAAGAACTACTTAATGGATTTAGATTGGGTAGTTAAGTAGTTCTCTCATTCACTAGCTAAGCATTTGTAAGATACGTTTCCGAGGCTGGTACGTGAGTAAGGAGGGTCCCGCCACCCTCCCCTCAGCCTGCTGAGTCTCTCTCAGATACGCACAAATAAATCGGTACCGCAAGTGAACTATGAAACACATTGTGATGAGAGAAGTCACAAAATCAACCAGAATGTTCAAGCAGATTGTAGAAAAATACCTGATCTAAATCCGTTAAGTAGCTCTCTCATTCTCTACTTAAGAACTACTTAATGGATTTAGATCGGGTAGTTAAGTAGTTCTCTCCTTCGCTTCTTAAGAACTACTTAATGGATTTAGATCGGATAGTTAAGTAGTTCTCTTGTTCGCTTCTTAAGAACTACTTAATGGATTTAGATCGCGTAGTTAAGTAGTTTTCTCCTTCGCTACTTAAGAACTACTTAATGGATTTAGATCGGGTAGTTAAGTAGTTCTCTCGTTCACTAGCTAAGCATTTGTAAGATACGTTTCCGAGGCTGGTACGTGAGCAAGGAGGGTCCCGCCACCCTCCCCTCAGCCCGCTGAGTCTCTCTCAGATACGCACAAATAAATCGGTACCGCAAGTGAACTATGAAACACATTGTGATGAGAGAAGTCACAAAATCAACCACAATGTTCAAGCAGATTGTAGAAAAATACCTGATCTAAATCCGTTAAGTAGCTCTCTCATTCTCTACTTAAGAACTACTTAATGGATTTAGATCGGGTAGTTAAGTAGTTCTCTCCTTCGCTTCTTAAGAACTACTTAATGGATTTAGATCGGATAGTTAAGTAGTTCTCTCGTTCGCTTCTTAAGAACTACTTAATGGATTTAGATCGCGTAGTTAAGTAGTTTTCTCCTTCGCTACTTAAGAACTACTTAATGGATTTAGATCGGGTAGTTAAGTAGTTCTCTCCTTCGCTACTTAAGAACTACTTAATGGATTTAGATCGGATAGTTAAGTAGTTTTCTCCTTCGCTACTTAAGAACTACTTAATGGATTTAGATCGGATAGTTAAGTAGTTTTCTCGTTCACTAGATAAGAAGATGTAAGATACGTTTCGGAGGCTGATGCGTGAGTAAGGAGGGTCCCGCCACCCTCCCCTCAGCCCGCTGAGCCTCTCTCAGATACCCACAAATAAATCGGTACCGCAAGTGAACTATGAAACATAGTGTGATGAGAGAAGTCACAAAATCAACCAGAATGTTCAAGCAGATTCTAGAAAAATACCTGATCTAAATCTGTTAAGTAGTTCTCTCGTTTGCTACTTAAGAACTACTTAATGGATTTAGATCGGGTAGTTAAGTAGTTCTCTCCTTCGCTATTTAAGAACAACTTAATGGATTTAGATCGGGTAGTTAAGTAGTTTTCTCGTTCACTAGATAAGCAGATGTAAGATACGTTTCGAGGCTGGTGCGTGAGTAAGGAGGGTCCCGCCACCCTCCCCTCAGCCCGCTGAGCCTCTCTCAGATACCCACAAATAAATCGGTACCGTAAGTGAACTATGAAACATAGTGTGATGAGAGAAGTCACAAAGTCAACCAGAATGTTCAAGCAGATTCTAGAAAAATACCTGATCTAAATCTGTTAAGTAGTTCTCTCGTTTGCTACTTAAGAACTACTTAATGGATTTAGATCAGGTAGTTAAGTAGTTCTCTCGTTCGTTACCTAAGTGGAGGTAAGGTACACGCCCCAAAGCTGGCGCATAAATGAGGAGGGCCCCGCCCCCTCCCCTCAGCCCACTGTGTCTCTCTCAGATATGCACAAATAAATCGGTACCACAAGCGAAAAGAGAAAATCTACAATTTCGGGAATGTCTGCTGTTGCACAATGAGAGCAGCAACAAGCCATGGAATTGAAGAACGGATTTAATTAACAACAAGAATCAGAACCTGATTAAGCAACTGGTTGGAGGCCCTGACTTAGTTGGTCTTCTGTTGGCTCACACAGTTCACATTTCATTTCTCTTTATGTGCCAATTAATGAAAGGAATGAAGCAATTCAAAGGAACAAATCTTAAAAAACAAGTCGATTAAAATGAAGGAAAAGAAGTTAATTAGCAGCAAAAACTGGTCACTAATTAAGAAAAGGGTTAGAATGAAAAACTGCAGCCACTGAAGCCCTCCAGGCCCGGAGTTTGAGACCACTGCTACAAGCTCTGCTCCCCTGCTATGGTGAATGATAAAAAAATGACTCAGAACTCTAAACATTTTTCAAACATTTCTGTGCTTAGTAAATTAATTATACGATAGAGTTAATTCAATACAAAATTCTCAATATCATAGTCATTTGTCCCACTCTTCCAGAAAGCCCATATAAGGAGTCAGTAGAAAGTGACTGCATTCCATCGTTCTCCTTTTTAAATAACTGCAGATTCATTCCCCACCTCATAAATGCTTAAAAAGTGAGATCTCGTATTTCAGTCTACCAAAATATTTCCGGTGCCTACTTGAAGGTAAACATTTAAGCAGCCGTGTCCAACTCTCTGGATTTCCTCCTTTTCCTGTGTAAATACTTCCTAAGAAAGCAATTTTCAGATGAACAGATACAGCCAGATGAGTTTAACTGGCAGACAGTCACAGCTAATAACAGCGGCTGAACTAAGTTTGCTTGCAGAGCCTTGATGAGAATAACACCCAGGGACCAGTGGGGTTCGTTTCCATAAGGTGCAATGAAGAGACATTCAAGCATGCAAGGATTCATTTGCTTGACGCTCAAATATCCCACATTACTAAAGGAGCCTTATAAAAGCATTTGCTGAACACAGTCACTTTAGGTTGTGTCTCGATTGTCTTACATTTGAGAGGATGCCCATGAAAAGTCCACATAAGGGTAAGCGAAATATTCAGATTAATTTATATTGTGGAATAGAAAGGAAAGTTGAGGGTCTACCGGCTCAGCCGTTAAAGACCAACTGTTATGATCACCCAATAAAGGGACAGACCCACTGAAACGTGAAGCATCAGGAACATGTCCGCTGTGCCAGGCAGTCTGCTGTGTGTAAGTTTGGTAAAGGGTCAGACACAATTACATTTTAACTGTTTATATCTACATTTAAGTGTATTTTCTTTGCAGAAACCTTCATTCAAAGTACCTTACAAAAGAGGTCAACACTTTCTTTTTAGCTTGTATGCGCATACTGAAGGAGTGAGGCCCATCCTTAATGCCTTTGATTGCTGAAAAGAACTGTCATTAGCACTGATGTGCAAAATCGGGCTAGAAACCTCAGTCAGGCCTAAGTAGTGGCACTCGTAAAGCACTGAATTTGCACTTCTGGGTTTTCACTTATGATATATGAGCTGCCTTTCAAAAAAATCTGTCCATCTACCTATGCACACAGTGGGGTCACCAACAGTAACACCTCCCATTCTTTTCATGTGTTATATAGTGCTGTCCCACCAAATCATCATTTTAATACATAGGGTTATCCAACCTATTCCTCCATCTATTTATTATATAGTGTTGGGCAACTCATCCATCTATCCATCCATCAAAGGGCCCGTTTGGAGCCATAGGTGGGACTGACAGGCATCACCCCTCTTTTTCCATAGTATGTAAACGGTGTTATTAGACTTCAATAACCTGTGTGAGAGGGTCCGCATTGGTGTCTGGAATGCAAGCCTCTTCAGTAGCGTAAACAGTGTCCCTTTGTGTATATATCACAGAGCTTAAGGAGTGTGTGCCCCTTGGTGTATGGAACACGCGCACTTTTACCTTCATAGATGGAGCCCACTCACTATCATCAGAGTTCAACAAAACATCTCCACCTTGGTGACTGGAGTGTGCACCCCTTAACAAATAAATGGCACCCCTCAGATGACGCCACCCTAGGTGGCTGCATGTGACACCTAATGAACTGAGTGGCTCTGCATCTATCTATCTATCTATCTATCTATCTATCTATCTATCTATCTATCTATCTATCTATCTATCTATCTATCTATACATGCAGTATATATGTATATAAATTAAAATGTCTATTTATGACTATTATCATATTTCATATATATATATATATATATATATATATATATATATATATATATATATATATATATATATATATATATATATATATATATATGGGCGGCACAGTGGCGCAGTGGTAGCGCTGTTGCCTCACAGTAAAGAGACCTGGGTTCGCTTCCTGTGTCCTCCCTGCGTGGAGTTTGCATGTTCTCCCCGTGTCTGCGTGGGTTTCTTCCAGGTACTCCGGTTTCCTCCTACAGTCCAAAGACAAGCAGGTTAGGTGCATTGGCGATTCTAAATTGTACCTAGTGTGTGCTTGGTGTGTGTGTGTGTGTGTGTGTGCCCTTCCCGTGGTTTGTTTCCTGCCTTGCACCCTGTGTTGGCTGGGATTGGGTCCAGCAAACCTTGTGACCCTGTAGTTAGGATATAGCGAATTGGATGGATATATACTGTGTGTATATATATATATATATATATAATATATACCCAGTATAAAAATATATATATATATATATATATATATATATATATATATATATATATATATATATATATATATATATACTGTATATATATATATATATATATATATATATATATACTAGCTGTCTCCCACCACCTACGCCCATGTAGTAGTGAAACAGGACAAACTTTAAAATTCAATAGATGTTGGCACTGATCGTGTACAGCTCTGACGGGAGAGCGTCCCCCGCGTGTGGAGAAAAGCATGTGGCCATTATACCCTCTGAAACACACGTCGCTCAGATCTCTCTCTGAAAAACATCAAACATTACTCCTTAACAATCTGTAGATGATAATGTCTGCTGAACAAACAGGTATCGCTAACTAAGTGGAGGTAGGGTACGCTCCAACATGTGTCGAGAGGTAGAGCGACTTGAACGGAGGCTGGCACGTGAGTGAGGAGGGCTCCGTTCCACTTCTCTTGGCCCACAGCGTCTCTCTCGGATTTATGCAAATAAATCGGTACCGAAAGCAAACTATGGTACTTAGTGCTATGAGAGAAGTTGCAAAATCAATTAGAATGTTCAAGAAAATTTATAGAAAAAAAACCACAATCTAAATCTGCTCAGAAGTTCTCTCGTGAAAAGCGGACGGACGGATGGGACTGGACCGGACTGGACCGACCGACTGATGATTTTATATATAGATATAGATTCACAAAGTAATATACACGGTACTATATATACATGTATGAGAGGCCATTCAAGAAAAAAGACTGGTTCATATATAAATTGGTTCAGATACTGTATATACATTGCTGTATATTGTGTATATACACATTGCTGTATGTATATATACAGTATATATGTATGTATATTGTGGCGGATGGCCGGAGCCCTTGCCTGGCCAGAACACCCAAACTATGGAAGGACCTGGGGAAAGAGGATTGCTGGGACGGTTTCTTGCCCGGGCCGGTAGAGGGCAGCCCCCTTGGTTTTCAGAGGGGCCACGGGTTCCAACAGGGTTGAGCCTCCATGCTCCTAACCCGTGGCCCCGCTGAAAACCAAGGGGGCTGCCATCTATCGGACCGGGGGCGCATGAACCTTTCCAGGGCCTTATTTGATCACGCTTTCACCACACCACACCACAGTGTGGCCGGAAGAAGCTCGTTAGGCACCTGGAGTCCATCCAGGTGCCTTATAAAAAGGAGCCGCATCACTCCGTGAGTGGCCAGAGTTGGGAGGAGAGGACAAAGCATGAAGAGGAGTGGAGGGAGAAGGACTGGCAAGAGGGGGCTGAATGGTGTTGGTGCGTTGTGTAGGTAGAAGCTGTAAATAAATGTGTGGTGTGTGTGCAAACTTGTCTCCTGCCTGTCTGTGTCTGGGTTAGGGAGGTGGTACGCCCCCTAGTGGCTTACAATATATATATGTATATAAATTAAAATTCCAATTTATGAGTCATACATACAGTATAATATATATATATATATATATATATATATATATATATATATATATATATATATATACATACAGTATAATATATACGTGTATATATATATATATATATATATGCACATATATATATTTGTATATACACACACAGTGTATGTATGTATACATATGTATATACTGTACTTTAAGTTGAAATACCAATTAATGACTGACTCATATTTCAGATACAAATTATCATCAGTGATACTTGAGGATGTGGTTGTTAAATGTTAACCATCACAAGGTAGGAGGAAGTCTACGGTGGATGGAAACCACATTGGTTACGTAAGAGAAGAGTAAGAGGATGACTGTAAATGAAATTAAGTCCACCAGGGAGTACAAAAGCCCGCTCAGCTCCCCCAGATGGCCTTTCTTTGTGATGAGTGTAACATTTTTTTTTACCGTATCTCACTTAAAGAAAGGTTTATTTCTTCCAAAAAAAGTGTAAAAGTGACCTAGACTTAAAGAGAGAAAAACATAAACTTACTGTAATTTTTCTGATATTATTATGAATGCGCACAACAGGTAGCCATGTCATGAATTCCCATTACTCTGAGACTGTGTTTAAAATGGTTGTTCGATTTCAATCTCCTTTAGGTTTGCAGAGGCTGCGGAAGGCATTACAACAGCTGGAAGAAAATCATCAATGCATTGGCCCTTAGAGGCTGAACGGACGGGAGGAGATGAACAGACGTAGCCAAGAAGTCAACACTGGGAGGCGAGCAGACCAAGTGACAGCACTGAAGTAATGTGGTGGACTGAAGCTCCAGATCTGTAGGGGGTTCATCTGGAATGGCCCTGCTAGTGGGCCTTTGATTCACGACACAAAGAAAGCAGTTTCTTGCTAGGAAAACCTGGAGCGGCTTTTATTTTGGTTCTGTTCTTTTTAAACATTTTCATTTCTGCCTGATGTGCGTTGTTTTATGACATTCCTGTTGCATTTACATCATTCACACGACAATGTCACTTCATCCCTATATTGGATGGATTTCTTCTGTTGTCATCACCCTTTTGTGACGTTTGCGTTGGATGTTGTTGTACTGTTTGTAGCAAGATGTCTGTTGTGTTTGCACGCTGTTGCCATGTTTGACATCGTTGTGCTTTCCCTAGTTAAGATGGTGGTGTGGCGATACATGCAGTGGTGTATTGGTGTGAAAACTCACATTTTTTCTCTCCTGGGTATTTTTTGTTAGTAGTTACTTGTCACGAATTCCATTGTTTAAAATATTTTATGGTTGTTTGGGTATTTAAAAGTATTTTCTTACACACATTTTGGATTTTTCAAAGTCAGTCAGTCAGTCATTGTCCAACACGCTATATCCTGATTTTTCAAAGTAAGGAGTCTAATTTAAAAATTAGTTTAATCATCCATCCATCCATTATCCAACCCACTATATCCTAACACAGGGTCACGGGGGTCGGCTGGAGCCAATCCCAGCCAACACAGGGCACAAGGCAGGAAACAATCCCGGGCAGGGCGCCAACCCACCGCAGGACACACACAAACATACCCACACACCAGGGACAATTTAGAATTGCCAATCCACCTAACCTGCATGTCTTTGGACTGTGGGAGGAAACCCACGCAGACACGGGGAGAACATGCAAACTCCACGCAAGGAGGACCCAGGAAGAAAACCCAGGTCTCCTTACTGCAAGGCAGCAGCACTACCCACTGCGCCACCGTGCCGTCCTATATATACTGTATATAAAAGAAAATCCTGAGACAAGACAAGACTATTGGCAAGAGATTTTTTTCAAGCCCTGTCCTCTTCTCAACCATTTATGGTTAACGGCCCACGCCCGGGGTCCTCTCATCTTTCATTCATGTGAATGCTTTGGACAGACTCAGTTCCTGCTCTCTCAGCTCTTATAAATTTTTACATTTTCCTCACTTTAAGTTCCCAATAAAAGAAGACTTATTATGTCCAAATCTTATTGAAGAATTTCATCCCAAAGGGTTATCAACAGAAGAAATGAGTACATGGGCAATCCTAGCACTGAGAAACGATGAAGTCAAACGAATTAACGTGAAAATTGTTGATCGGTTACACGGCAAATTGGTTAAATGTATATCAATAGACTAAGCTGAAACAGTTGGTGGTGATGGTGTGGAAGATGAAAACATCAATTTACAATATCCCATAGAATATCTACAACCGTTAACACTGTCAGGTCTTCCACCGGCCGAATTACTGTTGAAAGAAGGACATATTGTAATGTTATTGTATAATTTATGTCTGAGTGATGGGCTATGCAATAGGACCAGATTAGTTGTATTAAAAATTGGTTTGAACAATTCTGACATGTACAATTTTAACAGGCGACAAGAAAGGTAATGTAGTCCATCTTCACTAATGACATTAGACACCAAAGGAGATCTTGACATGCTATTCGTATTAAAACGTTCACAGTTTCCCATTAGAATAGCTTTTGCTATGACAATTGACAAATCACAGGGACAAACATTCAAAAAAGTCGGTTTATTTATTAGAGAGAAAGAAACTAAATTCATTCACGGGCAGTTATACGTTGTGTTGTCATGATGTAAGTCCAAACATGGAATCAAAATTCAAAGTGATATTGATGAAAAGTTAATTACAAATATTGTTTTTACTGAAGTTTTACACTAAAAGTGTAAGTTTTAAAAGTATTTGCATTTTAATTTCAAAGCCAAACAGAATGAAAACATATACAGTAATGCAACAAAGAACTCTAACGCAACATGAAACATAATTTACTTTCAATTTATTAGGTTTTACTATTTTTTACTATGGTAAATTACTCGCTGTAATGTAAAATAGTTCATTCTTTTATCCATATGTAGCAATTCCCATGAAAATAACAATCTGTTTAAATTGTACATCCGCTTCCCCAAATACGAACATCAGAACCACAAAGAGGCTAGCGGGTAGCGCCCACCCAGGAGTTGGCGAGCGAAGTGAGCAGGGGGCAGACACTCCTAGTATATATATATATATATATATATATATACAGTGCATCCAGAAAGTATTCACAGTGCATCACTTTTTCCACATTTTGTTATGATACAGCCTTATTCCAAAATGGATTAAATTCATTTTTTTCCTCAGAATTCTACACACAACACCCCATAATAACAACATGAAAAAAGTTTACTTGAGATTTTTGCAAATTTATTAAAAATAAAAAAATTGAGAAATCACATGTACATAAGTATTCACAGCCTTTGCTCAATACTTTATCGATGCAACTTTGGCAGCAAATACAGGTTGTCCTTCTGGAAGGTTCTCCTCTCTCCACAGAGGACCTCTGGAGTCTGACAGAGTGACCATCGGGTTCTTGGTCACCTTCCTGACTAAGGCCCTTCTCCCCCGATCACTCAGTTTAGATGGCCGGCCAGCTCTAGGAAGAGTCCTGGTGGTTTCGAACTTCTTCCACTTACGGATGATGGAGGCCACTGTGCTCATTGGGACCTTCAAAGCAGCAGAAATGTTTCTGTAACCTTCCCCAGATTTGCGCCTCGAGACAATCCTGTCTCGGAGGTCTACAGACAATTCCTTTGACTTCATGCTTGGTTTGTGCTCTGGCATGAACTGTCAACTGTGGGACCTTATATAGACAGGTGTGTGCCTTTCCAAATCATGTCCAGTCAACTGAATTTACCACAGGTGGACTCCAATTAAGCTGCAGAAACATCTCAAGGATGATCAGGGGAAACAGGATGAACCTGAGCTCAATTTTGAGCTTCATGGCAAAGGCTGTGAATACTTATATACATGTGCTTTCTCAATTTTTTTTATTTTTAATAAATTTGCAAAAATCTGAAGTAAACTTTTTTCACGTTGTCATTATGGGGTGTTGTGTGTAGAATTCTAAGGAAAAAAATTAATTTAATCCATTTTGAAATAAGGCTGTAACATAACAAAATGTGGAAAAAGTGATGTGCTGTGAATACTTTCCGGATGCAATGTATATATATATGTGTGTGTGTGTGTGTGTCTGTAGCTAGAGGTCCACAAAGGGAGAAAATGAGTCACGTATCTTAAAATAGTTTTTTATTCCTAAGCTTTTGACAACCTTGCAAATGTCATCATCTGAGGAAAATGATTACAGGAATCTAAGGTAATATGTAGCCAGTGAAGGGGGAAGTTGTAATGGGGTTGGGAGTTGATTAGTAAGGTGGGGTCCAGAAGGTGTTGGTCATAAAGTCTTTTTTATTATTTAGATGTTCTTCTTTTCAAGCCTGCATATACTAGGTTCAAGTCCAAGTGTCTGTGAATGGCGTTTTTCATTTGATAGCCATGATTCAGCCAGCTCTCTGGCACTTTTAATATTAGCGTTGAATTTTACTTTCACAGTGTCCCAGTTAATCGTGTGTCCGATGGAACATGTATAAATCAGAATACCGTGGGTCTTTCTTTCTGATGGCATTGCAATGTTCCTGTATTCATGTTGCGAGTCTTTTAGATGTTTTAGATGGGCATGCATTGCATGGAATGCTATAAACTGCGTTTCTTGCCTCCGTAGTTGACCTTTAGCTTTTAACGCTGAAAAACACAGTCTTTAAAGTGTCTGCCGCTTTGTGCGATATCTTAATCCCAGATCTGGACAGGACATGTGCTGTACTTTCTGACACGCCACAATGATAAGAGAGGGTGCGTTACGTGTGGTGGGGAACCAAGTTGGAGTCGACTGTTTGTTGAGGTCTGCAGTGTCTCCTATATAGGCATTGATTCATAAATGTCTTGGGGTTTGATGTGAATATATCAGTAACTGTTTACTCTTAGGAAAAATATTTGGGTAGTAGGTCATTTGTTCCAAGCTCTCATCATGGGAATGATATCCCCCTACTGTATGGAAACAAACCTTTGAAGGTGAGCTATTAAACTGGCTGTTAAACTTAATGAAGTCCATGGTCTTAAAATAATTAAAACCAACAACACTGAGCACTAAAGGACATTTCTTTTCTGCAAAAAGGAGCATCAAAAAACAAATCCTGATTTAATAAAAAAGTATGGGGCTTTCAGGCTTTGGGGAGGAGAATGGTGATTGTGATGTCACAGGACCACACCTACTCTCCTATTACATCATCACAGTCTTGCCACCTTAGATTGCCAGCCAATAAAACAAGACAAACACAGCAATCTACATTAAAAGACCAAAAATCATCAAAGTTTTCTTTTTGTTTGGTCTTGTAGCTCAACTGGACAGAGGTCCAAAGAGAGGGAGAGAGAGAGGGAGTTGGGGGATCATGCACTGCACCCACCACATGACAAAACACCCAGACTGGGCCCCAAGTGCACCCGTGCAACAGTCAGTCAGTCATTTTCCAACCTGCTATATCCTAACACAGGGGTCGGGGGTCTGCTGAAGCCAATCCTAGCCAGCACAGGGCACAAGGCAGGAACAAACCCAGGCAGGGCACCAGCCCACCACAGGGCACACACACACACACACACACACACACCTACACACCAAGCACATACTAGGGATAATTTAGGATAACCAATGCACCTAACGTGCATGTGTTTGGACTGTGGGAGGAAACCGGAGCACCAGGAGGAAACCCACGCAAACACGGGGAAAACATGCAAACTCCACGTAGGAAGGACCTGGGAAGTGAACCCGGGTCTCCTAACTTCAAAGCAGCAGCGCTACCACTGATAGATAGATAGATAGATAGATAGATAGATAGATAGATAGATAGATAGATAGATAGATAGATAGATAGATAGATAGACATGAAAGGCACTATATGATAGATAGATAGATAGATAGATAGATAGATAGATAGATAGATAGATAGATAGATAGATAGATAGATAGATAGATATGAAAGGCACTATATAATAGATAGATAGATAGATAGATAGATAGATAGATAGATAGATAGATAGATAGATAGATATGAAAGGCACTATATAATAGATAGATAGATAGATAGATAGATAGATAGATAGATAGATAGATAGATAGATAGATAGATAGATAGATATGAAAGGCACTATATAATAGATAGATAGATAGATAGATAGATAGATAGATAGATAGATAGATAGATAGATAGATAGATAGATAGATAGATAGACATGAAAGGCACTATATAATAGATAGATAGATAGATAGATAGATAGATAGATAGATAGATAGATAGATAGATAGATAGATAGATAGATAGATAGATCAACCATGGTTTCTTTGCAAACAAGATGACAAATTTCAAAAAAACAAATTGACTCGTGTGACCTGATGCCGGATTTTGCATGTTGTGTGGATTCCCCTAACTTTCTTTCTCAATTTTATTTCTCTAAATTCCCCTGGAAGATTAACAGAACTTTTACAATGACCTCATACATTTTTAAAATGTTGTTTCTAAGGAGCAGAAAATCAACAACTTCTTTTTTAAGACCTCAGAGCAGCACACTGTGTTTTCACTTCTGCTTTCTTTTGGGGAGTTCCACTTACTCTGCACATGGCAGGCTCCTTGTTTCGTTTAGTTTCGTTTGACTTTCAGGATCCCTTTCACTTTCATTCTTTTCTAAATTTTTACACTTACATTTGTAAGCACTCTGGATTTGTTAACTGAATGAAGCTGTATAAAACTATAAATAAATATACAGGTGCTGAGATGAACATTTCTTGCAGATACAAAATCGTTCAGTTCAAGCGTATCCCTTCAGTGCAGGGTGCCAGGCTCCAGCACATGTCCATATTTTGATTTTTATTGTAGCATTCATCCATCCACCCATTTTCATGACTTTTTCCTCCACTGTAGGCTGTTGGGCGGTCGTCACTTTCTATCTGGTATGGCAGGACACACTTGTATTTTTGAATTTTCCGTTAGTATTCTTTCCTCATTTTCACAGCTCTCTGCTCTTTGGCCGTGGTCTAGCTCTGACCTCAGCGCACTTTTAATTTTCTCTTTTTTCACTCGACCACCTCTGCTTTCCATTTAGGGGTTTCCAGCCACAGGTTGGCCTCATACAGTTGGCGATGCCCACGTTTGTGACATGTTTTTAAAGGCCACCAGTTTTTACAGTAGGTGACATCATTAAACACGTATGAGGCCCACATGTAAAAAGAAGTTTCCTCTCTTTAAACGGCCCACCTTAGAGGGGGAGCTCATTTTTCTTACTGCCTTTCAAGGGAATTTCCGCTGCGGCCGGCTGACTGGTTCACTTGGCAGGAGCAGCGGGCTGAAAGGCGCGAGTAAGAAGGAGGGGGGGTGGGTGATGGGGGGTGGTCCGCCTTTTGATACTGTGCAGCTGGAGAGCCTGAGGTAAGAACACTCAGCTGACAGTTACTGAAGTGAGAGGGACGCAGCAGCGCTCGGTGGTCCGGGACACTTACAACAGGAGACGCCTTCTCTGCAGGGATTGACTGCCCAGCCAGACGTGACGCTGCTGCCTTGATCTCCATCATCAGTCCATTGATTGGGATGAACTGCTGGACGGCCACTTTCAGACTGGCGGAGTCCCTGCTGGGCCTGGTGGGCTGTGCCTGTGTGGTGTATGCAGTCTGGCAGCCTTACTGGCTTGGCGATGAGGGGCTTTTGATGAAAGCCATTAATGTCACCGCAGCCGGAGCCGATCACAGTAGTTATAGTGGACTGACAGACTTTAGAGGTGAGTAGACATGTTTGTTTATTTCAGTGGAAAAGCGAGGTGGTCTGCAGACACTGTGAGGCATCTGTAAAAGCGTGATGACTTCATTTATATAGCGCCTTTCTGTGTTGGGCCAGAGTGCTTTACACGTGTGGAGGTTATTCACATGAAATAAATACAACTGAAGCTCAAGCGGTTTAAGTTAGATACTCAGTGAGGATTGAATCTGGGACCTTTGATCAATATAGTGCCTTTCTCTTGTTAACCTTACCCTCAGAGTTGCAGTACATTTTTAAAATGTATTAAGGAATCAAGGATTGCTTGGGGTCACCCGTGGGACTGAAATGGAGAGTTTTCTATATAGCGCCTTTCTATGGTTCACATCATTCCAAATTACGTTTTAAAAAGTGATTTTTAAAAAAGAGCTCCAATACTTGAGCTCAGGCATGTTAAATGATTTTCTTGAGGAACCGTAAAAGAGTGAGATATCGGCTGAGCCTGACACTTGTTTATATAGCGCCTTTCTGTATTTAACACTCTCTCAAATCACTTTATTCATATGGAACTCCAGTACAGTTGCTCACATTTGATTTTTGTGGCCAGGTGGTTAATTGAGGGGCTCAGAGTCTCACAGTATAGTTAGTGGTGGGACTGAAAGTGAGATTTTTCTATATAGCGCCTTTCTATGGTTAACCTCATTCCAAAGCACTTTACAAGTTTAGCATCCTTCATTTGTATGCCTCAGAACTGGAGCTCAGGCAGATTAAGTGATCTTCTCAAAGTCACACAGAGAGTCTAAGGTGTAGATTGAACCTGGCACCTTTATGATATAGCGCCTTTCTTTAATCAACACTCTCCCTATTCCTTTTCTAACACAGAGGTACAGTACACTTTTTTTCACGTATATTTTTTTAATAGTAGGAACCCAGGTGGGATGGTGACTGGAGCTGGGACTGAAATGGTGACTTTCCTATATAGCGCCTTTCTATAGTTATCCTCATTCCAAATCACTTTCTCAAGTGTAGCCTTCGGTATTTGGATTTATCACAAATGCAGCTCAGGAAGGTTAAGCCACACAGAGAGTCTGAGATGGAGAATCAATCTTGGAACTTTTTGTTTTTTTAATATACAGTGAGGAACATAAGTATTTGAACACCCTGCGATTTTGCAAGTTCTCCCACTTAGAAATCATGGAGGGGTCTGAAATTCACATTGTAGGTGCATTCCCACTGTGAGAGACAGAATGTAAAAAAAAAAAAAATTCAAGAAATCACATTGTATGATTTGTACAGAATTTATTTGTATTGCACTGCTGCACATAAATATTTGAACACCTGAGAAAATCAGTGTTAATATTTGGTACAGAAGCCTTTGTCTGCAATTACAGAGGTCAAACGTTTCCCGTAGTTCTTGACCAGTGTGGAGGACAGCCGGGTCCCATGCCCGGCAGGGACGCGCCTACTGAATCTGTTCCGGGGGAGCTAACATGGACAGCTCAATACCTCCCCCGGGACGCTTGGTGGCAGCCTCCCTGGCAGACGATGATTCCCCAACCGGGCACATGGCTCCATGGGAGATGGAGTCCTCCACAGCCTGGTTGGGGGCTCGGATGGCCGCCAGGGGGAGCTGCATGGACTTTGCAGCCCGGCTGGTCAATTCCTCAGCCCCACCCGGAAATGCAATTAGGCCCAGGTGATCAAGCACCTGGACTACGTCCGGGTGGGGTATAAAAAAGGCCAGCCACCACCACTCGAGAGAGCCAGAGTCGGGAGGAGGAGGAGGACTAAGCCTGAGCAGGAGTGGTGGTAAAGGGAGAAGAGAGAGAGTGTTTGTTGTGCTATATTGAAGTGCCTTTGGGACTGTGTTGGGCCTGTGGGACACGGGGAAGGCGTGCCCCACGGCTGAAGAAGAATAAAAGCTGTTTTAATTAAGTACGTGCCTCTGCCTGAGTCTGTGCCGGGTCGGGCGCTATATAGCACCTTTCACAACTTTTTCTGATATGCAGGTCCGCACCTTGAACCAGGTGCAGCATCCTGCCGGCTACGCCACTGTGAAAGGGTGCGTCCCAGACACAGACAGGCAGACACGTTCCAGTCCATCACCACACGTTTATTTTACACTTTCTACTATATACAACAGTCTCTATGTGCACCTCACCAAACCCTCCCGCAGTCTCCCAAAGTCTTGGCTCCTTTAGCCTTCTCTCTCTTCCAACACAACACACTCGGGCCTCTCCTCACCCCCTCTGCACCAGCCTTGTCCTCCGCCTACCCGACTCCAGCCTTGATTGCAGGGCGGCGGCTCCTTAAATAGGTAGCTGGGTGCTGCTCGCAATCAGCCACCTGCCACACCAGGTTTGCACACACTGCAACAGGGATTTTGGCCCACTCCTCCACACAGATCTCCTCTAGATCTGTCAGGTTCCGGGGCTAGCGCTGAGCAACACTTTAGTTCCAGCTCCCTCCAAAGATTTTCGATTGGATTTAGGTCTGGAGACTGGCTAAGCCACTCCAGAACTTTGATATGCTTCTTACGGAGCCACTCCTTGGTTATCCTGGCTGTGTGCTTCAGGTCATTGTCATGTTGGAAGACCCAGCCACGACCCATCTTCAGTGCTCTGACTGAGGGAAGGAGGTTGTTGCTCAAAATCTCACAATACATGGCCCCATTCATCCTCTCCTTAATACAGTGCAGTCGTCCTGTCCCCTTCACAGTAAAAGCACCCCCAAAGCATGATGTTTCCACCCCCATGCTTCACAGTTGGGATGGTGTTCTTGGGATGCAACTCCTTCTTTTTCCTCCAAACACAGCGAGTGAAGTTTAGACCAAAAAGTTCTATTTTGGTCTCATCTGACCACATGACTTTCTCCCATGCCTCCTCTGGATCATCCAGATGGTCATTGGCAAACTTCAGACGGGCCAGGACATGTGATGACTTGAGCAGGGGAACCTTCCGTGCAATGCGTGATTTGAAACCATGACGGCATAGTGTTCTACCGACAGTGACCTTTGAAACTGTGGTCCCAGCTCTCTTCATGTCATTGACCAGCTCCTCCCATGTAGTTCTGGGCTGATTCCTCACTTTTCTTATCATCTGTGATACCCCACCAGGTGAGATCTTGCATGGAGCCCCAGTCCGAGGGAAACTGACAGTCGTTTTTAGCCTCTTCCATTTTCTGACAATTGCTCCAACAGTTGATCTATTTTCACCAAGCTGCTTGGCAATTGCCCCGTAGCCCTTTCCAGTCTTGTGGAGGTCCACAATTTTGTCTCTGGTGTCTTTTGACAGCTCTGTGGTCTTGCCCATGGTAGTAGTTGGAGTCTGACTGACTGTGAGGTGGACCAGTGTCTTTAAAGAGCTCAGACAGGTGCTACTAAGTAAGATTACTAAGTGGAGTAGAGGTGGACTTCTTAAAGGCAGAGGAACAGGTCTTTGAGAGCCAGAATTCTTTGCTGATTGCCAGGTGTTCAAATACTTATGTGCAGCAGTGCAATACAAATAAATTCTGTACAAATCATACAATGGGATTTCCTGAATTTATTTTTTACATTCTGTCTCTCACAGTGGGAATGCACCTACAATGTGAATTTCAGACCCCTCCATGATTTCTAAGTGGGAGAACTTGCAAAATCGCAGGGTGTTCAAATACTTATGTTCCTCACTATAGTTAACACTATTTGAAGGCACAGAGTTTCATTTTCATGTTTCTTCATTTAGAATTCCAACTCATGCAAATTCCGTGTCCCATTTCTCAATGCTGTGTTGCCAGTTTAGAAGAAGGAGCACCTTTCCTTGTTACTGCTGTGTCACAAAGGCTTTGTTTGGTGTTTTGTTAACTCACACCCAGTGGCCACTTTATTAGGTACACCTCACCAGTACCGGTAGAACTCTATTGTTGTTTTTCTCCTCAGAACAGCCTACAGTTTTGCAATCGCCATTGAACCACTGGCTGCTTACTTTAGAAACGCATCGGATTCTCAGAGAAGGACTTGAACAGAAAATATCACTGTATACAGATGATAAGGTACTGTACAGTCATATAAAAAAGTGCATTAAAAAGTCCAGGGGGACGTCTGTTTTTTAAATGCCGCAGCCTCCACATCCGGCACCAGCAGTCACAGCACAGTTAAAAGCTGATTAATTCTCTACCTTGCTAGTAAACCCACCTCTTCTTTTCCACCATCTTTGCTTATTGACTGCATTGCTGAAATTAAATCCTGGTTTTCTTCAAATTTTCATAAATTAAACAGTGACAAAAGTGAGGTTCTCCTCATTGGTACAAAGTCATCAATATCCAAAGCAGATAATCTTTCACTTGCTCTTGATAACTCCTTTGTTTCCCCTTCACCTCAGGTGTGTCATCCTTGATAGTCCTCTATCTTTCTAATCTCACATTAATAACATCACCCAGCCTGATTACGTCCACCTATGTAATATTAATGGCATCCGTCCCCCCTCACCCCCCCCATACCACTGACATTCTTGTTCACAGTCTTGTTACTTCTCGTCTGGATTATTGTAATTCACTCCTCTTTGGTCTCTCTAATAAACCTCTTCATAAGCTTCAGCTGGTCCAGAACCCCATCTATTCACCATATTACTTCAGTCTTGCAGCAGCTTCATTGGCTCCCGATTAAGTTTCGTATTGATTTTAAAATTCAGGCCATTCATAACCTCACCCCTCCATATCTGCCCGACCTTCTTCATGTTGTCGTTCCCTCCCGTACCCTCACATCCTCTTCCTCCATCCACCTGACCGTCCCTCTTGCCAGTCTAACCATCATGGGGGAGCTGAGCATTCAGCCGTTCTGCTCCCAAGCTCTGGAACTCACTGCCTGCTGAACTTAGAAACATCAAATCATTTTCAACTTTCAAATGTAAACTTCAAACCCATCTGTTTAAAATGGCTTTTTCTTTATGATTACATTGTCTTTGCTTGGTTTTAATTTTTATATTTTCTTTATTTTCTGATGTTTTAAGTTTTGTTTATAATTTGCCTCTTTTATTTATTGTTTGTTCTGTGCCCTTGAGTGCTTAGGAAGGCGCTTTGTATAAATAAAATGTATTTTGCGTCTCAGCCATTCGAATGTCTGGTTGAACCTCGGGCCACATGCTGTATAGACTGAGTTGAAGCCCCACGATTGGCTGTTTGGAGGAGCGGGATATTGGTGGGTCTAATAAAGTGGCCATTGAGCATATAGTGCTGGTAGGACATCACCTCTATTATTTAAAATCAACATATGTTTTGATGATGAAGAGTATGATTAATAAATTATTAAAACTTTTTTAATGTGCCATGCATACATGTCATATACTCCATCATTTTATTTTCTACAGCTTTGGCCACTGAACAAATATTTGCCATCCTGTCATCCTTCCTCGCTCTCTGTAGTGGCTGCATCTGCCTGGTAGTCATGTGCTGTATGCCATCGAGCTGGACCATGCGGTCGAATGTCTCATACCCCCTGGCAAACAACCACAAGGTTCTTCATCCCGGGACGTTGTTGATGGTCATTCTAATTCCTACAGGTAAATATGCTTACCACCATTTCATGGGGGCCTGTTGCTTTCAGCTTCACTTTGGCACAAGTACAAGGGATGTTCAAAAATGTTACCGCACTTTTATATTTCCGTTGGAAACGGTGAAGGCGGGAGTGAGGAGGAGTCATTGGGCGTGTCTGAGAGGGTCATGTGACTCGTTCTGTCTGGCAAGACCTTGCAGTTTAGTATCAGAGTTGTCACCCTGTGGTGAAGATGGCCGTGAAACTTGGAAATAAATTGGAACGGCGTTCTGTCAGACACTTTTGTAGGCAGAAGGTGTGCCAAGAGCACAAATTCATCTCCGCATGTTCAAGTTCAAGTTCAAAGTTTATTGTCATGTGCACAGTAAGGAGCCATGTTTTCCTGTACAATGAAATTCTTTCTTTGCTGTCCACACCAAATGACAAAACCAACATATAAAGATAAACATAAATAATAAGTATTTCTAAGTGGGAGAACTTGCAAAATCGCAGGGTGTTCAAATACTTATGTTCCTCACTATAGTTAACACTATTTGAAGGCACAGAGTTTCATTTTCATGTTTATTCGTTTAGAATTCCAACTCATACAAATTCCGTGTCCCATTTCTCAATGCTGTGTTGCCAGTTTAGAAGAAGGCGCACCTTTCCTTGTTACTGCTGTGTCACAAAGGCTTTGTTTGGTGTTTTGTTAACACCCGGCCAGGGGCTACTCACACCCAGTGGCCACTTTATTAGGTACACCTCACCAGTACCGGTAGAACTCTATTGTTGTTTTTCTCCTCAGAACAGCCTACAGTTTTGCAATCGCCATTGAACCAGTGGCTGCTTACTTTAGAAACGCATCAGAAATAAGTGAAGGCGGTGAGTGAGGAGGAGTCATTGGGCGTGTCTGAGAGGGTCATGTGACTCGTTCTGTCTGGCAAGACCTTGCAGTTTAGTATCAGAGTTATCACCCTGTGCTGAAGATGGCCATAAATAATAAGTAGCAGATAGAGCACAAATTCATAAATAATAAGTAGCAGATAGATAATAAGTAACAGAGGCAACATAAAGTATAAAAACAGAATAGAAGTATAAAGTGTAAGGTGCAGGTAGGTGTTTGATGGACAAGTCCAATACAGTTGTGTGAGTAGATAGAATGAGGTGCACCATGGTTATAAACTCAGTTATTTAGGAGTCTAATGGCCTTGTGGAAGAAAGAGTTCTTTAGCCTGGAAGTCCTGCATTTCATACTCCAGTACCTTCTGCCTGAGGGTAGAAGTGTGAACAGTTCGTGTTGGGGGTGGTTGGGGTCCCTGAGGATCAGGGTGGGTGGGGTCCCTGAGGATCGAGGCAGTTCTCCTGCGGACTCTGCAGTTGTAAATGCTCTCCTGAGAAGGCAGTGGGGTCCTGGTGATCTTCTTTGCAGGCGTTTGCGGTCCATAGCAGTAGTGTTGCCGTACCACATGGTGATGCCGCTGGTCAAGATGCTCTCAACAATGCAGCTGTAGAAGTTGCCGAGGATCTTAGTCGACATACCAAGCTTCCTCAACCTCCTCAGAAAGTACAGACGCTGTTGAGCCCTCTTGACCAGCTGTGTGGTGTTAAGTGTCCAAGCTGCTCAGTATGGGGATAAAGTTCTGTCTCGTAGAGTCGTTTAGGAGTGGATTGAAATGTTCGTAAATGATGATGTTCATGTGATGATGATGTGAAAGCAGCGGTGCATCAGTGGCTAGGTGCTCAACCAAAAACACTTTTTTGCTGATGGCATTAACAAGTTGGTACGACGCTGGGAAAATTGCATCGTAAAGGAAGGTGACTATGAAGAAAAGTGACGTCATTTGTTTTTGAAATTCTTAATGAATAGAGTTAAAAAAAAAAAAAAGTGCGGAAACTTTTTTTAACTTTCCTCGTAGAAACTGGCAGAGCACACACACAGATGCACTTCATACCCATGGGGGTCATTGCATCATTTATGAGAAAAGGGGTACTTTGGCTGAATATTTTAAAAACTTTCTCAATGGCTTTTGATCGCATGATTTTGAAAGTCTGCCGTGAAGTGCTGCAAAAGGAATACTTTAGCGCCCTCTAGTGTATAACAGTTCACATTGCAACAATTTTCCTAGAAGTTTTAAAAAGTAGCCTACAGTAGCTTGAAAGTGTGTGAAACCAATGTAGATCTGTGTAGATCTTTTATTTTTTAACCACAAAAGGCATATTTAATCAAAATTTGTCTTTTTCCAATCACGATTAACTATACTTAGTAAGCAATTTGAATACGTTTGAAAAAAAATGTCCAAGATAGAAATGTATTTGTCTCCAGGAGGAAATTTGTTTTTTTTACAGAAGCTCTTTAAATAAATAAATAAATAAATAAATAAATATACACACACACTTTGGTCCGAACAAAGAAGAAAATTTAAAAGAAAGAAAACTTCCTACTTGGCAGCCACCGTCTCAGTGAGGCATTTGTACAAATGTCCATCCTTCAAAATAATGCACCCATTATAAAAAGCAGTGCAAAATAAGAGACCCCCCTAGTGCTGTGCCATGCACCAGGATCAGGTGGGTCAACACTCATTAAAAAAAAATAAAAAGGTGGCCAGCATGGTTCTTCACAGCAGTGATGCCACAGGGCAGGGGTGGACAAAATGAGTCCTGGAGGGCCGCAGTGGCTGCAGGTTTTTGGTCCAACCCAGTTGCTTAATTAGAAACCAGTCCTTGCTAATAATTTAACTTCATGGCTTTTTAGTGCTTTACCTCTGCCATGTCAGGTCATTCTCATATCGTAGATTTTGTTTTTTTGATATCTAAGGATATCATCCAAATAAAGAGATGGACGAATAGTTCTCAGTCCTTCACTTTTTTCTCTTCGCTTTCCTTCCAAGTATTTAATTCAACCAAATAGTTCATGATAAATGCATAAATGGAGACCACCTAAATGGAGGACTGCTAGTTTCTCTTGTTGTTTCCAACTTATTGCTAATAAGGAGCCATTAAAACCTGAGAATACGGCTGTGTAAGACTAAAATAAGCAATAAGCGTTCATAATCTTAACACGCGAGACCACTGAAATGAAACAGAAGTGTCACTTGAGCAGTAAGTGCTTCTTATGAAGTAACTGGGTTGGAACAAAAACCTGCAGGCACTGCGACCCTCCAGGAACCATAGGGGGACCATTTTTGACCACCACATGAAGCTTCCAGAAAGAACCTTTAATTTAGATCAGTAACAGGTCCCATTAATAAATAATAGAAGATAAGATATTAGCAAAATCCTGACAAGTTCTGGATTTTTAAGGAACTCTTGCTGTCTACAATAAGACAGACTGAGTTCAGGCTTTCTTGATCTGTTGGTGTCTTCTTAGGTAGGTAGACACATTCACAGAGTAGGGGCCTTTCCAAAGCCCAAAGAGCTAATGTCGTATCAAAATGGTTCTTTGTCAAGAAACAGCACTTACGAGGAACCACACCACCCAGTAAAAGTGCCATTTCAGAGCCAGTATGTTAAAGAGGGAATGACAGAGAGTGAACCGAGTAACCGAACTGACCAAGGAAAGTGAAGATCAACTGGCTTTGGAGTTCTTCCTGGATTGTTTTATGCTCATTAGCACTTATGACTTTTATTGCAGTTACAAATAAATAAAATGAAGCTAAGAAAAATGATGCAGAAAGGAGGATCAAAAGGAAAGAACAGCAAGAAAGCAAAGAATCTTCTAGCATCAGATAACATCAGCAGAACTGAGGAAAGAAGTAGTGGAAGTTAATAAAGCCATTTAGATAAAATTCAGAGCTCCATAAACCCACCGTTAGGTCTGGGGCATCTTGGCATTAAGGTCTGGCAGGGTGCTGCCCCCTCATCTTCAGCAGTTGGCACTGTTTATAGCAAACTTACATTAGTTGTCATAATCGAATTGCTTCATTTTTTTCCATGATATACTTGATGTGGTTTCTTATTAGAAACACTATTTCTTTTTCAGAGTGTGTGAAATGTTTTTTGCTCTTGGTGCCTCTCTAGCCCAGAGGTGGGCAATCTCAGTCCTGGAGGGCTGCAGTGGCTGCAGGTTTTCATTCCAACCTAATTGTTTAATTAGAAGCCAATCCTTGACCATCTCAGATCTTTTATTTAATTTTATGTCTTGTTAGTCTGTGCAATGTAAGGCTCTTCTATCACAGATTTTTTCCTTTCCAAGGATATCATCCAAACGATTTGAAGCCTAAAACGGATAATTTTCAGTTTGCAACATTTTCTATTATGTGTTTTATTAAATCAAACAGTGCATGATGAACACACACAGATGTAAATGGAAACAAGCGAGACTGAAAACTGCTGGCTCCTTTGTCATTTACATCTTACTGCTAATAAGGAGACATTAAAAACGGTGACATGGCTGTTTAAGACTGAAATAAGTAATTAAGGGCGGAGAACCTTAACAAGGGTGGCACGGTGGTGCAGTGGTAGCGCTGCTACCTCACAGTAAGGAGATCCGGGTGCGCTTCCCGGGTCCTCCCTGCGTGGAGTTTGCATGTTCTCCCCATGTTTGTGTGGGTTTCCTCTGGGTGAGCTGGTTTCCTCCCACTGTCCAAAGACATGCAGGTTAGGTGCATTGGCGATCCTAAATTGTCCCTGGTGTGTGGTTGGTGTGTGTGTATGTGTGCCCTGCCTGGGATTTGTTCCTGCTTTACTCCCTGTGCTGGCTGGGATTGGCTCCAGCCGACCCCCGTGACCCTGTGTTAGGATATAGCATGTTGGGTAATGGCTGACCGACTGACTGACTGACTGACTGAACCTTAACAAGCGAGACCACTAAAATGAAGCATCAAAATGTCACTTGAGCAATAAGTGCTTCATCAGCAATAACTGTCTTCTCATTAAGAAACGAAAACCTGCAGCCACTGTGGCCCTCCAGGACCAGGACTCTAGCCTGTCTTCAGGATACTCTGGGACCCTGCAGAGTCAAATAATCAAATAATATAACCCTGCTTACAAATGGTATCCTTCAATAAGGGCGCGCACAAAAAGGCGAGCTTCAAAAGGGCGACCTCAATTGGGCGCAGCAAATAAAGGCGCGCGTAAATAAAGGCGAGCATCAAAAGGGCGACCTCAATTGAGCGAATGTTTAAATATTCTTGCTTTCGCCTTTTTATACGTTCAATCATTGCCTTTATCTAATAAATTTTCTGTAATAATTTTGTTGCGTTTGTCTTTATTCGCTGTGCCCAATTGAGGTCGCCCTTTTGAAGCTCGCCTTTATTTACGCGCGCCTTTATTCACCGCGCCCAATTGAGGTCGTCCTTTTGAAGCTCGCCTTTTTGTGCGCGCCCTTATTGAATAGAGCCCTTACAAATCACAGTGCAAGAAACCAAAATATAAGCAGAGAAAATAACTTTCATTTTAATTGTTCAAATTATTATTCTTAATTTAGCAGACACCTTTAATCAAGGCAACAAACAAAGCATAGGCAGATTACAGATATACAGTAAAGTAAATACAGTAAGTCTTAAGAAAATCAATCATTAAATCTTGAAATAAAAATAACTTGAAAAAATAAGAAAAACTCGAGATATAATTTAATTAGCCAAAAAATACATTGAATAATATATATATATATATATATATAATTGTAAAAAAAAAGATACAGGTGGCTTAAAGATCTGGGGGACCTACAGGCTAACGCTGTATAACTGATGAAGGAAATTAACAAAACAATTAACTTTCATTGTTGGAAACCTCTTTCCATACCTGATTCTTGTAATAAACTGACTACAGACAGTAGTGGAGCCGGTTAAAAGACCAGTGGCGAGGAAGAGGCGGGTCTAGGAGATCAGAAACTGGAAGTGATGTCACGACTCACCTTGCTGTCAATCAGATCTGCAGATGAAAATAAGAGGAGAGACTTTAGCAACAGCACCAACCCTCTGTCCGGGGTGGAATTACAGTCAAATGAACCCTTTGGTTATTTGCCAGTCGCATGTGTACGACTATACGTATATGTTGTGAAAGCGAAAAATACGCTGAAGATTCTCACTTTAAATGAAGGCTAAAGGAGCTGAAGGATAGGCCAACAGAATAATTAGATTTATTGCAATAAACCAGTGGTTCTCAATCTGTGGGGTGGGCCCCCCTAGGGGGGCGCGAAGTAACAAAAAGGGGGGGGCGCGAAGATGTGAAAAAAACAAAACAAGAATCAAAAATATGAAAAATACATCTATTGAAACCAAAACAAATTAACTTAAACTACATTCTGATACTAGAAAAATAAATATAGAGTTAGATAAATGTCGATAAAAGTTAAGTAGGTATAATAAAATATACATCTATGATATATCATTAATTAAAAAAGAACAAATTGGTGTTAGTGGGCTTCTTCCAAAAAACGTTAGGGGGGGGCGCAATTAAAACTGTTATGAAAACTCGGGTCACAAATACTTAATGGTCGAGAAACGCTGCAATAAACAATAACACGGACTCAACCCAATTAGGCCAAACTGAGCTGAGCCCCGAACAGGCCAAAAACCACAGTTTATATAATCGTTTCTTATCATCTTCAACCTCGTTTGAAACAACGCCTTTGCTGTCTATTTTGACTCACTACTCCAGCTGGCTTCTCGCTTGTCTTTTCATGGCCATCAACATTTTCTGAATTTCATAATTAGTATCATTCCTTGCTTCCTGGCCTTCAGACAACAGGTGTTCTCCTTGTTCCCCCTTCTTTGTCCTCGGGTAGTTTCTGTATGTCCTTTTCTTCCTGCTCTATCTTTCCAAGTTACCCAATATTGGTGATTTTGCTTCGAGCTTAACTAAAAAATGAAATATGACTAATGCCTTTATTTAACTGTTTGCTTGACATATCTAATTTACACTAAATGTAATGCTTATAGAAGCTGTTAATTACTTTTATGTCTATTTATGTTAATACATACATTTTTATTTTCCATAATATGTATAGTAACCACAAGGGGGCACCAGAGAGCCCAAAACCACAGACACAGCAATGCACCACACATAAATAGAATAAAATAAAGAATATTTATTTCTCAATGAAGTTTCAAAGACCTCCTCCCTGTAACAATTATATACAATAAATGAATACAATGGATCACCAGTTCTTCCTTCTTCTCCCCTCCACTAAGTGTTGCCCGCTGCCTCCCGACTCTGACTCGTCTGTATATGGCAGTTGACTTCCTTATATGCTGAACCCAAGAATTCTTCTGACGCCATTCTGTCTCCTCTAAGAAGCACACATGACCTGCCAGCACTTCCAGGTCAGGGGGACACCTTATGTCCCATGGTTTGTCCACAACATCCCCCTGGCAGCACCCACGGCATCCAACAGGGCTGAGATACAGAACTCCAAGTCCCATGGTGCCCTGTGTGAATCTGGGGTAGCGCTGTAAACCAGGGCAGCCGCCCTCTAGAGTCTCAGGGGAGGCTGTGCCCCAAAGAAGCTGCCTTCTTCCCCCATCCTTCCATATCCTGGGCATCCTGGCCTGGCTGAGCTGCCGGCTATCTCTTTCAATATATATGTATACAGGCCGGCCCTTGAAAGTCTCTGGGCTAACACCAAGGAGGTTGAGTATCACTGCTACAATGTGAGCTTTACTAGAGGCTGTTTCATTAATCGGCAACCCTTCAATGCCACCGACTCTGCCCTGACCTTTCACAGCTCCTTTCATGCTCTCATCTGCCTCATCCACTACCTGCACATTCACCTACTACCATTACTTGAATTCAAGGAAAACAGCATCAACATCCAGTTTTCGCAATTTTGTGAGAGGATCCAAGCCAGGATTATCCTGGAGACCACCAGAAAATCACATACCTATTATGATGATCATTATGAACAACGAAGCACTGAGGACTTTTAGCCAACAAATTATTCAACACAGTCATGTCAAGAAATGGTACTGGGGCTCCTTTACACCTACGGCAACAGTCCTTTATAGTGCCTCACGGTTACTGCTCTCTTACCTTTAGGCAAGTCAAAAGTTTTCTTCTGTTTTGTGCTTACTGTGTGCATTTGAGGGAGTTGTGATGGTTTGTTTTAATATTTCTTGAGCCTCCGTAACAAGGAAAATGTCCCCCTGAGACAAATAAACTACGATCTGCTTAATAAAGGGCTTGCTACCTGACTAGTGGATTTAATCAAAGCAGCAAGTCTCATATGTGTTGGTCATCTCTCTCTGTCTCACTCATTCGTGCCATAATTTTGAACATTCGCAGATGGTGGGTGGCACAGGGGTTAGTGGTCTTGCCTCATGGATCTGCTATCATGAGGTCAGTTCCTGTGCCCAGTTATGTATGTGTGGAGTTTGTAAGTTTGTCTCATGTTCATCTGTTGACTCTCACATCTCCAAAGGCATGCCAGTTAGTTAAATTGGTGGTGCCAAGTGTGAGTGTCATGGACTGGCACCCTTTTTAGGATTGCATTGATTTTAGAAACTCCCAATGCTAAGATAGACTCTGACTTCTCCATGGCCCTGCTCAAGATAAGTGGGTTTGAAAACGGATGGATGGATGGATGGATGGATGGATGGATGGATGGATGGATGGATGGATGGATGGATGGATGGGTGTTACAAAAAGTACAAATTAGGGTCAGTTAGCTGGAGGTCTCCATGATTTTTTCACATTTCCCATATTCCATAGAGAGTGAATGTTGGGTCAGACAGTGACACACTAAACTGGCCAGGTGGCTGTGTGTTTTTTGTATATATGTATTAGTGTGCCCTGTGGTAACCCTGCCATGCCCATCTAGATAGCTGCCTACTTTGAGCCTAATTTTACCTAGATAGACCCTGCCTCCTCATTAGCAAATGTACTCCATGTTAGACTGGCACCCTAATAACATGGATGGATGTAGTCCATGTTAGACTGGCACCCTCATAACATGGATGGATGTAGTCCATGTTAGACTGGCACCCTCATAACATGGATGGATGTAGTCCATGTTAGACTGGCACCCTCATAACATGGATGGATGTAGTCCATGTTAGACTGGCACCCCTCCATCATGCCCAATGCTGTTAGAATAGACATTTCACACTTAGGGACATAAGTTGTAATAAGTGGGTCAGAAAGTTAATGTGTGTGCCATATTCTAATGCTAGCATTGTGGGCCCTGCTAGGCTAGTTTCTGTTGTTGGTCTCATACTAGCAGGATAGGCACTGCCCCCTCACAACTGTCAGCAGGTCAGTGTCTGTGTTATGCCAGCGCCCCATCCTGGACTAGTTTCCTGCCTTGAGAAAAATGCTACCATGATAGGCTGTGCCTCCTCACAACCCTGAGCAGGCATAATCAGATAATGCATGGATAAGACTGAGAAAAAAGACAGGCATAGAGACATAGCTATGGCAGTCCTGGCACCAAACGAATGGCTTATTGACATTTGGAAAAGTACGATTTGACAAAATTAAAAAAAGTCTTTCATAATTAATGAATCTTTCTTTTCTTCCCTTTGACTGTAAAATTTAATTAAAATGTCATACATCAGATTAAGTTGGGGCTCCTCAGCAGCTGTGAGCAAAAATCTTCTAAGCCAATTAACTTTTCTGTGAAATAGCAGCAGATTTTAACATTTGGTTTGATTTGACCACCACTGTATTTGACGACAACTTCTTTTTATTTTAATTTGATTTTGGCGACTTGATGATCTAACACATAATGGCTAAGCAAAAGTATACATCGAGGGATTATCAGGTAACTGAGGGATTGCTTTAAGTGGACTGGGCAGAAGAAAACCACACTGGTGACATTAGGGCCCATTAAAGTGGCATAACTGATGAAAAGGATGGACCCAGACAGCAGTAGGCATGACTAGATTAAACATTCTCTTGGAAAAACAGCAGTTACATCAAAGGCATGGAAGTAAGAGAGGGGTCATGGTAAGCACAGTAGGTGGCAGAGGCACGGGACTCCTTAGTGGAACAGATGAGGCCTTGTGGTTTATTTTGGAAGGCAGGGAATCCATAATGTTCTATCTATCTATCTATCTATCTATCTATCTATCTATCTATCTATCTATCTATCTATCTATCTATCTATCTATCTATCTATCTATCTATCTATCTATCTATCTATCTATCTATCTATCTATCTATCTAGTGGTGACATCTGTGGTAGTGATAGTGTCGAGTCCACTATGACTGATAAATCCTTCTTCTGAGGTGTGTGGACACTTTTTGTGACTGAAGACAGAGAAGAAAATTAAAATTAGTAAAAACCTTTTGTTGATACATACCAGGCAAAGGTAAAATGACAGAGAAATACAGTCCTAGAACACCGCACTTCATCTGCCTCGAGCGCAGATATCCTTGCCCTTTTATAGCTTTTCTAGTCTCCTGATCGTAGACCACGTAAGCAATAAAAATAGCGTCCTGACTCATTTTGTATTATTCCAATTGGTAAAGTCTTTACCCTAAAGGTATATTTTCTTGTCACACACATCATTGAAAGAAAACTTCCAGAAAGTATATATGCTTTTTGTCACGTACGCAAAACACAAACAAGTTTGATCATTCTGTCCTATTTTCTGTACTTACACACATACATTTTGTTCAATTACATCATTTTTTATGTTTTTACAGGTGTATTGTTTGATTTTCAGACCTCCCATTGTGTATTCAAACCTAACATTTTTACTTCCTACATGTAATACTTCACATTTGCTTACATTACATTTTGTCGTCCACAAACTGTGTATGCTGTCCAAGTCCCTCTGTGATGAAACAGCAGATTCCATATTATCTGCCGATCCACCTTTCATGGTATATCTGCAAACTTAACCTGCTTGTTCTTTATATTCCTATCTAAATCATTTATACCTATTAAAAATAGCAGTGGTGGCCCCAGCACTGACACCTGCTGGTCACCAATCTTACTGTCAGCCAGTTCTGATGAGGTTTCTCACACCATCACCCTCTCCTTCCTGCGTCTGAGCCAATTCTACACCCATCTACACACATCACTGAATTCCCACTTCTTTTAATTTGATGTCCAGCCTCTCATGTGGCACCTTATCAAATGCTTTCTGAGGCTTGACTCTGCTCATGAAGGAGTACTATTTTACATAACATACATACTGAAAGTGAAATATTTCCATTGTGTTGATTGCTCTTTAATACTCGGTGTGTAACATCATCCTTTTTTCTCCCCACAGGCGTCTTTTTCTTCATAAGTTGGTTGTTATTCACCCTCCACCACCGACAGGACATTGCCAGTGACATCACGCAGCTTGGCTCCTGCTATTGGCTCGGCTTATCAGCGTGGGTCCTACTCCTGCTGTTCTTCCCCCTGGTCTACTTTACTGAGTTGTATGCAGGTTATAAGATTGCGGACAAAATGAAATACTTACTCAAGAGTTCCCTAACTTTCGAAGACTGCTAGACCCTAAAGTCACAAGCTGAACCTTCGCAGAGCTGCAGCATTAAAGTCAAGGGGACCACTGGCCTCTAAGCGGGATGGACTGCGTTTAGAGAAGAAAGATAGTGGAGCAGTTCCGAGGGCAAATGGCTTCTTGCTAATAAGCCAAATTAATGTTACTGAGGATACAGCAACAGCGGCTGCTCAGGTCGTGTCTCTTAAATTATGTGCAGACATCATTGTTTATCTCTTTTCTCTCTGGTTATTGTCTACTGGAGCAATGACCATTTGTGCTGCTGTTTTATCTGAATCAACCATTCCAAAGTTGATGATAAGACTGTGATGGACACTAAGGAGAGCAAGAATATCCAGTGGGAAAAGTTAAGAGACCAGGAGAGGCAAAAACAGTCCTGGGAGGGAGTCAGACAGAGAACGAACATCAAAAACCAGATATGCAAAACCAAAAGGTACGTTCCCAAATATCCTCACAGTAACTAACTATAATGGCCCCCTGTGACAGTCCAGGTCAGTTCCACATTCCCTGACAGCTTCTCAGAACCTCTTGAACTCACGCTATCACATTCTTCCACCCCATAAGCCGCCAGTTGCATGGGAAGGCACCACACTCCAAACCAAACCAGTGCAACTAATGGTCCAGGTTCGTGGCAATGCCCTGTCACTGCACTAAACTCTTAAAATAATAAAAACACTAAAATAAACCTCACCCTAAAACAAAGACCATGTCCCATTCTAAAAAAAAAAAAAAAGGATATTAACCCTTTCAGCCCTGGATTTTCTGTTTTTATGGGAAAAAAATTTTTGTGAGATATTCTAACAAAGCTCAAAAATGAAAAAACAAACAAAAAAAAAGATCACTATTATTATACAATAGCTGCCAAATACTTCCATCTTCTTGAGGAAATAAAATTGAAAGTGGAGCTACTTACTATGTGGTGCACAGGACCGTCCATTTTCACTTCCATGTTTCTTGGACTATATGCCACCAGGTGGCACCCAAAGCAACTGCCACCTCTCTCCAGTCTGCGCTAATAGCAGCACCCCCTAGCTCCAATGGCTACAAACGTATCCGTGCTTTACAAAAATGGCTGCATATATGTACTAGTGATAGGATGTCAGGGCCAAAAGGGTTAAAAGAATAAGAACTTTGAAAACAATCAATCAAAATAAAAAAAATAGTCTATTAAAAGTTCAAAATTCTCTTCAGGCCTGGGTGTGTGGGTTCTTTAAAGTAGTCAAACACCAATCCCTCTTGCTGTTTCTTCTTCAATCTTCGCTCCTCACCACCAGTGGCTTATCCCACTGCACACACCATTTGAGATGGTCTGGGTCAGCTCCACACTCCTTGTCACATTCTGGGAACCACTTGACCCTGCTATGTCACCCGTCCCACCAACCATCATAAAGATACAGTTATTATTTTTGTAGTGGACCCAAAAACATTAGATGCCTATGTGAGAGGCCACAGCCATCGTTTCCACAAACAAAAGCAACTACAAAATGGTAATGCCCAAGATAACCCATTCAGAACAGCACGATTGTAAAATCATAAAAATGCAAAACTGAAGTTGGTAAAGGACTTTTTTATTACACAAAATCACTTTTCACAACCAACTCTCCAATAATAAGCCACCAATATAATAAATGATCAATAAATCACCAAATGCTCCTCCTTCTCCACCTCCTCTAAGTTTTGCCCTCTGCATCCCGACTCTGATTCGTCCATATGTGGCAGTGGGCTTCCTTTCATGCCGGACCCAGGAATGCTTCCAGTGCCATTCTGTTTCCTCTAGGAAACATTCCCGGCTCCTAGACAAAGTAGGGTGGTCCGCCACTGACAGCGCCCCCTATCGATCCTAAGGGACCCCAACAGGACTGTACTTCTGCACTCCATTTCCCTAGCATCCCTGCATTTGTCCCGACTGGGTTCTCATATGCGGGCCACTGCCACCTATGCATGGGAAATGAAACCATTCCCAGGCAGGGCTGTCTTAATTCATGGGCATTCTGGGCAGTTGCCCGGGGGCCCCACGAACATAGGGTCCCACATTTTTTCTGATGCCTATGTAAGTTTCTGTTTTGCTATCAAAACAGGGGCCCCAGTGCTCTACTTTGCCTGGGGGGGCCTATGATGCTCCACCTGTTTTTTTATACTGGCTGAACACAGAGTTATCTTTCAACCCAGCCGGCCAATTCATTCACAGTTCCACTCAGGCCTCCCATCCAGGTAATAACCTGCGTTCCTCCCTGTCCGGGATGCCCTGATCTTATCCCTCAAGTCATATTCAAAATGTACGTTTTGAAAATATCCTCGCACTAACTTGTTTTAAGAAGGTTCTTCGCATTACCTTCCACTAAGAAGTAGTGAATCCAAGTGTCTGGACACAGAGTACTGCCTGCCGCCATCTTATATAGGGACAGTACAATCATCACACCCATGTGATGTCACTTGTCACAGCCACACGACTGGGTGTGGGGGAGGAGGTGTCATTGCTATACTCTGTAAGGCCATGGCCACAAGTGCAAAATGAACCTGCCCAAGATAAACGACCCATTCAAAATGGCATCAAACACATTACAGTAAAATGATACAGTATATTATCGTTAGAAATACACAATATACACAATATGCCACAAACTGATTCTCGGAGAAACAAAGTGGAGAACCGCGACTAAGCTGAGGATGAACATGTACTGATGGAGGATACATCAAAAGACTTAAGGAGGAACCATCATGGTCTGAGCTCACCACATGTCTTGTGGAGTCTTTCTGTGAACTGGAAAGATCACTCAGAGCGGACCACGTAAAGGCTGATGTGTAAGCTAAACTAATTGTGCACTATTTGATATTTATGCTTTTCAAATAATAAAAAGATAATTTCTGTTCATTATTCAGAGTTTGGAGTCATTTTTACCTTGACTGGTACCAGGTGGTGTGGTGACATCCCTGTGTCATCCCTGATATGTTTTCCAGAAACTGCTTCCTTAGGTCATCCTTCAGCTGCTAGTCACACACTGAGGCTGGCAGCCCAGCTAAGGCCCTGAGCTCCACCTGAGGGGTTTGTCCTGTTTAAACAAATTCAATATTGCACCTTATTGGGAGATGATGTTTGTTCTGTTGAATTCCAGTGCAGATGGTGTCAGCTACTGCCTTCAGCACCTGGTCATGGTGCCATCGATACCTCCTCTCATCCAAGGCTTTCAGGCTGCAGCCCAAAATATTCTCCAAGGAACCTCTTGCCAAACACGGTGGACATACCTGGTGTGGAGGATGGACAGGGTTCATGCCTGGCCAGGACGTCCCTTCTATTTGTATTCCGAGGGAGCAGCCATGGACTCCTCAATACCTCCCCCGGGACGCTTGGTGGCAGCCTCCCTGGTTGATGCCTCAGTTTCCCACAGGGTTTCATGGGAGATGGAGTTCTTCCCAACCCTGGGGGGACTTGGGATGGCCACCAGGGGGCGAGACAGAGATGGTTAAGCCCAGCTAGTCTAATCATGGGCCCCACATGGGAATGCAATTGGGTACAGGTGAGCAAGCACCAAGAGCACTCCCAGAAGGGCCATAAAAGAGGCCAGCAATCACCACTCAGGGCCAGAATCGGGAGGAAGAGGACGAGGTGCCTGAGAGGAGTGGTGTTACCAAAGGAAGGATTGCTGACATTATTAAAGAGGTACTTTGGGACTGTGTTATACCTGTGGGGTTCACGAGGAAGACATGCCCACAGGTGAAGAAAAAAATTTGTGTTGTGTTAAGTGCTTGTGGGACTGTGTTGGGCCTGTGGGACATGGGGAAGACGTGCCCCACGGCTGAAGAGAAAATAAAGAGTTGTGTTCAATTTATACGTGTCTCAGTGTGAGTCTGTGCCGGGTCGGACGCTTATATAGCGCTTTTATTCACACAGGGTATCAGCTAGACCCCAGCAATGCAGGTTAGATGGGCTTAGAAGGACATCATATAACAGATAGATAGATAGACAGAGAAAAGCCAAGCAAAATGACACCTTTTATTGGCTAACTAAAAAGATTACAATATGCTTAGCTTTCGAGGCAACTCAGGCCCCTTCTTCAGGCAAGATGAAGGGGCCTGAGTTGCCTCGAAAGCTTGCATATTGTAATCTTTTTAGTTAGCCAATTAAAGGTGTCATTTTGCTTGGCTTTTCTCTATATTCATAATGGCTAACACGGTACAACACCCTAGTACGATAGATAGATAGATAGATAGATAGATAGATAGATAGATAGATAGATAGATAGATAGATAGATAGATAGATACTTTATTAATCCCAAGGGGAAATTCACATACTCCAGCAGCAGCATACTGATACAAAAAAAACAATATTAAAGAGTAATAAAAATGCAGGTAAAAACAGACAATAACTTTGTATAATGTTAACGTTTACCCCCCTGGGTGGAATTGAAGAGTCACATAGTGTGGGGGACTAACGATCTCCTCAGTCTGTCAGTGGAGCAGGATGGTGACAGCAGTCTGTCACTGAAGCTGCTCCTCTGTCTGGAGATGACACTGTTTAGTGGATGTAGTGGATTCTCCATAATTGATAGGAGCCTGCTCAGCGCCCTTCGCTCTGCCACAGATGTTAAACTGTCCAGCTCTATGCCTACAACAGAGCCTGCCTTCCTCACCAGTTTGTCCAGGCATGAGGCATCCTTCTTCTTTATGCTGCCTCCCCAGCACACCACTGCGTAGAGCTCGCCATAACTATCTGATAGAACATCTGCAGCATCTTATTGCAGATGTTGAAGGACGCCGGCCTTCTAAGGAAGTATAGGCGGCTCTGTCCTCTCTTGCACAGAGAATCAGTATTGGCAGTCCAGTCCAATTTATCATCCAGCTGCACTCCCAGGTATTTATAGGTCTGCACCCTCTGCACACAGTCACCTCTGATGATCACGGGGTCCAGGAGGGGCCTGGTCCTCCTAAAATCCACCACCAGCTCCTTGGTTTTGCTGGTGTTCAGGTATAAGTGGTTTGAGTCACACCATTTAACAAAGTCCTTGATGAGGTCCCTATACTCCTCCTCCTGCCCACTCCTGATGTAGCCCACGACAGCAGTGTCATCAGTGAACTTTTGCACGTGCAATAACAGCAAACAATTATATTCCTATTTTTCCATTCCTTGAAATTTGTGTATGCATACCTGATACATGTGTTTCTAGTCTCAGAATTCACAATCTGTACGCAACTAGATTATTATAATAACAAAATTGCATCTTTCTATATCCCATATTCCACCCATGCACTGTTATCTGTTGTATCAATGAGCCACTAAGCTCACCGACTGAGTTGGTGGCTATCAGACAAATCCATGATATGCCCGATTCATTGGCATTTGGTGGGTGGTTGTAATAGCATGCGGCGGGGTTTCCACTTGTCATTGGGGTATCAACAAAATTTTCATTGTCGAAATTCATTACTTCTATTTATTTCCTTTTTGCTAACAAAGCCTAAAATGGCTGTTTGTTGAGATGCTATTCATGTTTCCTTCCTACAAGACATAGCCCAACAGTAGCCCAAAGAAACAGATGTGCTTCATCTCTCAATACGCTGAAGACGAATCACACCTCAGGACCTGATGGGATTTTACCAATTATACTGCAAGAAATGGTAAGAAGTCAAGCAAAATGACACCTTTTATTGGCTAAGTAGAAAGATTACCATATGCAAGCTTTCAAGGCAACTCGGGCCCCTTCTTCTCACCACATCCATAATGGCTAACATAGTACAACATCCTAGTACTATTGAAAGAAATCATGAAAGAAAGATGTCATCTGTAAACCCATATTAGGCATATCTGAGCAGTCACTTGAGAAGGGAGAAGTATCAGTGGACTGGAAAGTTGTAAAGGTGACTCCAGTCTTCAAGAAGGAAGGCAAAATGGATCCTGGCAATTACAGACCAATTAGTCTTACTTCTGGGCCCTGCGAAATTATGGAAAATATAGCAAGAAATAAATTAGAAAATTACCCAAATTAAAATAATTTTCTAAATAGAAGCCAGCATGGGTTTATGAAAGGAAGGTCCTGCCAAACTAATCTTTTACAGAAGCAACTGGAATAGTTGACCAAAACAAAGCATATGGGAGAATTTACTTTGTCTTTCAATAACTCTTTGACTCGGTCATTCCACACCGGAGATTAATTCTGAAACAAAAAGCTGCAGGCATGAGGGGTAACCTGAAAAACTGGTCCTCAAGTTGGTTAGTTGTGTTAGTGAATTAAAGGAGTGGATGAATGAGAACTACTTGTCTTTAAACACTGATAAAGCAGAGATGTTAATTGTTGGAGGGAATGACGCTGATCACAACAATATTTTGCCATCATTTAACTCAGTTGGAATCCCCATTAATTCTACTGAATCAGCCAGCAATCTAGGAGTTATCTTTGACTCTAGCATGTCATTTAAAGCGCATATTACAAAGTTTTCCAAATCATGTTTCTTCCATCTTAGAAATGTTGGGAAATTAAGGCGCTTTCTAAATAAACAGGATTCTGAGAAATTAATTCATGCATTTATCTCTAGTAGGATTGACTACTGCAATGCGGTGTTCACTGGATGTTCAAACTGTTCTTTATACAGCCTACAGTTCATCCAAAATACTGCTGCAAGAATTATTACAAGAACAAGAAAGTACGAACACATAACTCCAGTTCTTAAATCCTTACACTGGCTCCCAGTTAAGTTTAGGGCAGATTTCAAAATCCTCCTTTTAACATATAAAGTATTAAATGGCCGGGGTACGGCATACTTGTCTGAACTTAGCATGACTTACAAACCAGAGCACACATTAAGATCTCAAGATGCCGGTCTGCTTAGGATTCCAAGGATTAATAAAATAACAATGGGATGTCCAGCCTTTAGTTACAGGATCTATAAAGTTTGGAATGGTCTGCCTGCTACTATAAGAGATGCCCCTTCAGTCTTAACTTTCAAATCCTGGCTGAAGACTCACTACTTCAGTTTAGCACACCCTGACTAGAGCTGCTGATTAACTGTACAGACTGCATCTCTGTTGTTAGTCATTAGCACTAAAATATAAGTAACATGATAGTTATAATTTGTTACTAACCTTCACCTATTCTGTTTCTCTTCTTGGTACTCAAATGTGGCACTTGGTGCCACTGCCCACCTGCCAAGTTGTTTTGCCTGCTTAAGGTAAAGTCATCCCTGATGGAGGATCACAGGAATCATGGGATAGAGGGGTCCTATCATTGGATTGGCTGGCCAAGCAATGTTTCAGCTGTGGAATGGCCAATTATGGGAGGCAGCTTGATGGCTGAGGTCTCCAGGACTCTAAACAAATCTAAATCATATTATGGGATATCATCTACTGTTAAATTCTGCTCCGTGCTTATAAAATTTTTATTTTTATACTGTATTGAGGATTTGTTCTGTTCTGTGTATTGTATTGTATTGACCCCCTTCTTTTGACACCCACTGCATGCCCAACCTACCTGGAAAGGGGTCTCTCTTTGAACTGCCTGTCCCGAGGTTTCTTCCATTTTTTCCCTACTAGGTTTTTTTGGGAGTTTTTCTTTGTCTTCTTAGAGAGTCAAGGCTGGGGGGCTGTCAAGAGGCAGGGCCTATTAAAGCCCATTGCGGCACTTACTTGTGTGATTTTGGGCTATACAAAAATAAATTGTATTGCACTGTATTGTTAACCAGCAGGAGACAAAGAGTACAGAGAAGAGGAGAATGGAGTGAGGCCATCATTGGAGTCCCTTCAGTGGTCTGTCCTTGGGCCCTTGTTACGTTTTTTGTTTTACATTAATGATATTGATTCTGGTGCAGTTAATGAACTTGTCAAATTCACAGATGACACTAAAACTGGAAGGATGGCAGACACTGAGCAGGCAACAAAAAGAATTCAAAAAGGCCTGGACAGGCGACCACCTGGAAAATTCATTTTGATGTAGAAAAGTGCAAAGAGCTACACGTGGGGAAAAGGTACCTCAATTAAAAATTCAAGATGGCAGACACCGTCCTACAGGAAGCAACCTCTGAAAGGACTTAGGGGTTTATTTTGAAACAACATTTTCCTTGACTAAGCAATGTACAGAAACGATAAAGAAAGGCAATTAAAATGTTAGGTTACATCACAAAAACTGTTGAATTTAAGTCAATGGACGTTATGCTCAACCTAAATCATGCACTAGTAAGACCTCATCTGGAGTGCTGTGTGCAGTTCTGGTCACTGCAGTACATGAAAGACATAGCAGCACTTGAAGCTGTGCAGAGGAGAGCAACCAAGAGCATCATGGGACTCAATGACATGTCCTACTGTGACACTCACAGAATTTAACCCGTTTAGGCTTGAGCAGAAACCTTGTGGGTACCAAATTCAGGTCTTCAAAATCCTCAAAGGCATTGATAAAGGAGATCCAGTGACCTTCTTTCAGCTTAAAAGTGAATCACATACTCAAGGGCACCAGTAGAAATGAAAAGGATGCGCATTTAGGACTGAAACCAGGGAGCACTTCTTTACTCAAAACGTTGTAGGATTCTGGAACAAACTTCTGAGACATGGATTTGAAGCAGAAACCTCGACAACCTTTGAGAAGTACCTGGATGAGACATTGCGACAAATTGGTTTTTAGCTAAACAAATGGGCTGGATTGCCTCCTCTGGTTTGTCAAATTTATTTTGTTCTAATAATTAGATGAAAGGTCATTTGTAAATGATTCATTCTTTTCGATTCTTTCGCGTCAGATGAATCGATTCTGTCGAGTTGAACATGAGTGCTGAAGTAACTTCAGTAAGTTATTAGTTGATCATTTCCTGTTAGCGTCACGTGTTTACAGTAGCTGTGATCGGCAACATTTTAAGTCATTCTTAATTTCTAAACCTTGCTATGCAGATGTATGCTCTATAATTGCCGTCCATATATTTGCTTTCCAAATGCATTTTAAGAATTAAATGAATTTTTCTAGTTATAAAGTGAAAATTGGCGATTATGCTGTGTAAGTTTATAATTAATTGATATTTTAATCTAAGGGTGCAGGATAATTTTCATTTGGGGAAAAAGTAAAAATAAAAAAGCTAAGCTATAGTGTGGGCCAATGAGAAAAGTGGGCGGGCCTAGCACCATACTAGTGCCGCCCCTAATTTGGATTCAATTAAGAAAGAAAGTGTTTAGAGCAATGGAGAAGAATACACTTGTGATGCCACATACTTGCCACTAAAGGGCATCTAGTAGTCGTACTGAGAATAAACCAATGTGTGTCAGAGAGACAAGATGGCACAAAAACGACAGATCATAATTAAAAATAAACAAGGTCATATCAATAAATATCCAAATATTTAAAACAGAAGAAAGCAACTTCAGTGGAAAAATCGCACTAGCAGCAGGTCCATCAAAAATCACATTTCTGACGTGTGAATAAAATGACAAAACAAAGAAAAAATTTCAAAATGGACGAAAAGGCAGCCATCCTGGTTCTTTACCCTTTTTTCCTTTTCTCAGGCTGTACAAAGGAAACTAAGGGCCTTAACATATTGTAGGTGTAATGTGATCCATTAAAAATAAGAATAACACACTGATTGAGAAATCATTAGGAATAAAAACCTGATAACAACAAGAGTCTCTCAGGACTGAGCTTGAAAACTGCTGATCTTACATTTATTTATTTGGGTGACAACTTCATCCTAACTGACTTACAACATCCATCCATCCATCCATTTTCCAACCCGCTGAATCCGAACACAGGGTCACGGGGGTCTGCTGGAGCCAATCCCAGCCAACACAGGGCACAAGGCAGGAAGCAATCCCGGGCAGGGTGCCAACCCACCGCAGGACACACACAAACACACCCACACACCAAGCACACACTAGGGCCAATTTAGAATCGCCAATCCACCTAACCTGCATGTCTTTGGACTGTGGGAGGAAACCGGAGCGCCTGGAGGAAACTGACTTACAACATTTATGACACAATTGGTTCAGTTTCTTTTGGTTTTCCAATTGGAGTTCAGATAGGTGAAGTGACTTACTCGGGGTCACACAGGTGTCAGTAGTGGGATTTGAACTCCCAAACCTCAGAGTTTGACATCCAACGCCTTAACCTGTACACCACACTTCCTTTCCGTGCTTGAGTTAATTACACATATTTATAAGTGTTGTATTACAGCCATTTTTCTTTTCTCTCATTTGTATTTATTTTCTGTCTCATTGTTTTTTTATTCATTTTAATATACTATTTTTCATGTTTTTATGTTATTTCTATTAGTTGTGCTTATTAATTTATTATAGTACTCTGTCACTTTAAATGTGAATCCATTCTGAGCAGCAGGCATGACGTTGGTTTTAGCAGATGTCACAGGCTTAGCCCCCTTCTGATTATCACACGAGTCGTACATCAGATTAAAGCCCAGGGTAGGATGGGGATAAAAAGGGAGTCACTCCAAGATCAGGGAGAGGAGGCCAGAGATCCTTAAGTCTCAGAAGCCCCTCTAACAATAACACTGGAGGGTGGTACCAGAAAAGACAGGCCCACCCTAATATCACTGCTGCTGGGACCTCCCTCTGGCTTTGTAATGAATCAGAGAGTGAGACGGAGGCTCAGCAGCAGTTGGTTCAGTTTGTGGATCATTTTGACTATTTGCTTTTCTTTTGCTATCCCTCAGTTTTGTAGATTTTTGGTTCTTGTTTGTGGAGTTCTGATTTTTGTATTTTGTATTGAGACTTGTTTGCTTTGGATTGCCTTATAGGCAAATCCCTTTTTTTGGTTAATAAACATTCACTTTGTAAGATATCCCCTGTAAGACATTTTTGATACATTTTGGGACTTTCTGTGCATTTTGATCCTTTGATCACAAATCTCCTTTTTGGGCCTGACTAGGTAACTGTTATATTTGGATTTATTGGGGGCGCAAAGCAAGGAATATAAAGAAGCACTGCAGGATTTTATTTCTATTGCAGACCAAGCCTGTGTATGTTCATCTATTTGTGTCCATGTCCAGGTTTTTATAGTTTGTACGTTTGCTGCCCAGTAGTAAAATTGAAAGTTAGGTAGAGCCAAGCCACCTTCTTCCTTTGGCCTTTGTAGGGCCGCTCTTTGGATATGTGGATGTTTTGAATTCCAAATAAATGTGGTTATGGTTGAATCTAATTTCTTAAAAAACGATTTATGGATGTATATTGGGATGTTTTGAAATAAAAAGAGAAGCTTAGCGAGGATATTTATCTTAATAACATTAATTCTTCCAGCTAAAGTGAGGTGAAGGGTTGACCATCTATGCAAGTCTTGCTTAATTTTTTCCATACAGACAGCTAAATTTTGTTGATAAAGAGCTTTATGTTTACTTGTGATATTTACCCCTAGGTATTTAAACTGATCTGCAACAATAAAAGGGAAGGTGTCCAATCTAATATTGGATGCTTGAAAATTCACTGAGAAGAGCACACTTTTATTCAAATTAATTCTGAGACCAGAAATCTTTTGAAATTCTGTAAGTGCTGTTAAGACTGCAGGCACAGTATTCTGTGGGTCTGATATACAGTATACAGTACCATATCATCTGCATATAGAGAAATTTTCTGTTCAAGTCCTCTGATAATCCAATTTATCTCATAAGCATTTCGATAGTGAACTGCCAGTGGTTCAATGGTGATTGCAAAAAGTAGTAGTGACAAGGGGCATCCTTGTCTGGTACCACGTTCTAGTTTGAAATAGTCTGAATTAACGTTGTTAATACAAACTGAAGCTTCTGGATTGGTATACAGTAGTTTGATCCATGCATAAATGTTCGGGCCAAACCCAAATTTCTCCAATTTAGTGAAAAGGTAGTTCCATTCAATCATATCAAATGCTTTTTCTGCATCCAAGGATGATAAAATCTCTGGGATGTTTGACTTTACGGGTGAATATATTACATTAAACATGTGTCGAAGATTGGACACTAAGTGTCAGCCTTTAATAAATTCAGTTTGATCTTGTGATATTACCGAAGGCAGCACTTTCTCCATCCTTCTAGCTAGGACTTTGGAGAGTATCTTAACATCATTATTCAGAAGTGAAATTGGTCTGTATGATGCACATTGTAATACGTTCTTATTTTGTTTAGGAAAGACGGTGATTAAAGCTTTGCAAAAAGTTTGAAGTAGAATTTGATTGTCTCTAGCTTCTGTAAATGTTGCTAATTGGAGGGGAGCTAGCTGAGTGGAGAACTTTTTATAAAATTTGGCAGGGTAGCCATTGGGGCCTGCTGCTTTCCTACTCTGAAGTGACTTTATAGCATCTAATAATTCTGATAGTGCCAGCAGTTTATCCAATTCTTCTGCACTAAGAGTATTTATTTGTGGTATCTCTAATGCATCCAGAAATGCATTAGATTGTGTCTTGTCTTCTTTAAACTCAGTAGAATATAAGGATTTATAGTAGTCTCTAAATGTGTGCATTATATTTTTATAGTCAATGATTGTGTCTTCGTTTGTGTTGCTGATTGCTGGGATTGCATTGAGAACTTCTTGCTTGTGGATTTGTTGAGCTAAAAGCTTATTAGCTTTCTCTCCATGTCATAGTAATGATGTCTTGATTTAAAAATGAGTTGTTCAGTTTCTTTAGTTGTCAAGAGGTTCAGTTCTGAATGCAGAGCCTGCCTTCTCCTATGAAGAGCCTCACTTGGACATCTGGCATGTTCTTGATTTATTCTAGTAATTTCGCTGGTTAGCTTTGATACCTGCTTGGTTTCCATCTTATTTCTGTGGGAAAGATATGAGATAATCTGTCCTCTTAAGAAGGCCTTCAGGGTTTCCCAGAGTATTCCTGCAGAGACCTCTGAGGATGATGATTTTACCTCCAAGATCAGAGGGGCATGGTCGGAAATAACAATAGCATCGTACTTGCAGGATTTAATCATTTTGTATAATATTTTTAAGTGTTTTTCTTCATTGTTTTAGATCACTGATCTCAAATTTGAACTCAGTTTTCAATTACTGTGTAATTTGTGAGCAGGGGGGCTGAACGCACCCCTAGAAGACATGGATGCTCCTCAAAAACCTTCTCTTAAACGCCGATACAATGGGAATAAAAACAGTCTACCTTCACTTTGCTCCCTTACTTGCTGGACTGGTGTGGTTGCTGTGTCGCGTGATGTGCTTCTCACGTGGCAAAAGTCTGAACAGCACCTGTCCTTTTTGGCTGATTGCTTTTCTCTCTCTCCCTCCTCCTCCAGACACCCACTGCTCCTGTAGGGGGTCCCGCTCCTGACACACACCCTTATGAAGAGGAAGATGTTTTTGCATTCTTTTAAATGAGAGAGGGAACTATCATCTCTGTCTTGACAAGGAGCATGTTTTAACTTTTGAAAGAGACATGTTCGTTTGAAGTGTTTGAATAAAGTGTTTGAATAAAGTTCCTGTCTCTATAATGGTGGAGTGGTGGAGGCTAGGGATCTGCACTGGCAATAGGAAGGTTGCCAGTTCGAATCCCGTAAATGCCAATAGGGACTCTGCTCTGTTGGGCCCTTCAGCAAGGTCCTTAACCTACAATTGCTGAGCGCTTTGAGGGTCCTCATACACCAGATTGAAGTTCAGGGTGAAGATCGTAGGATAGGATGCCAAAGATCTGGGGTTTAGACCCCAGAGGTTCCTCACACAGCACTACTCTCAGGTGATACCACAAGAGGTAGGGCCACCCTGACATCCCTGCTGCTAGGAGCTCTCTCTGGCTTTATATTGAATCAGGGACAGAGATGATAACCCGAAGGCAAAAATGCAACACGTAAAAAGATGGACCTGGGGAATTCTTCCTCATCTGATCTGTTGGCTTCTAAATATCCTTTCTTGCTTTGCAAAATAATCAATTTCTTTGACTCTCTGGTTTTTTGATTTGTGATCCAGGTTTTTTGACTTTGGTTTTTGTCTCGTTTGTCTCGTATTTTGCTTTTGGTAATGTGCGGCTGTCTGTCAGGGGCCTTTTTTGGCTTCCCAGCTGTGTCTCAAAAATTTTTGCTTGTGTTATTTCTATACCTTTAGCTTACTTTGTGGAGTATTTGAAGGCCTCTCATCCCTTGTTGCCACGTCTGTGACTCACAAACACAACAACAAGCAGAAATTTAATGGACAGAAATTAAAAACTATCAGATTCTGGCTTATACATTGCCCTGAATACAATTAAATTCAGCTGCAAAACATATCACAGTATTATTTTCCATTCTATTTTCATTTCAGGATTCTGTGAATTTCATTGCGTCACCAGCAGGGGGTGTCCAATGACTAATTTTCAAATTTCTTTAATAAACAAAATCCACTCATTCTGTGAAATGACTGGTTCATTCAGTTGCATTAGAAAGAAGGTAAAGCACAGAAACTACAGAACAGCAGATGGAAATCTCTGACTTTCAGGCTTGGAGTTACTCAAAAGTAGAGAGGGCTCCTCTGTCAAGCTTTGAAAATTCCATATGTCTTACGTAAAGGAACTTTTATTTTAAAATTTATTTATGAATGTGTATTCTGTAGTGAATCATTAACTGGCTGACTCTTCGTATTAGGGCACAGGCGAGTGACTGTCTTGTCCACCCAGTGAGTGAGTGGTGGCATTTCAATGTGTCACTGTTCTGTTTCAGGTCCAAGTTTCTTATATTATTCCTGCTGCCTGTCACTATGTGCTGTTAAGGACATATTTGAAAGTAGAGAGCACACGAAAAATAATAGAGCAGTAATCACCAGGAGGCGAAGATGGGGCTGTTTCTTAGTCAGGGGACGGGCATGAAGCAAAATAAGGAGAAAATGCACAGAAATGTCAATGCTGAGGCACAAACCAAATTATAAGGAAACAAGCAAGGAGATCCAATCCAAAATTCTTGGTGGAAGCTTCTGCTAAATTACCAAGAGGCAAGAAAGTGAGGAAAAGCGGTAGTGGGAAAGAGCGAGACGCACCGCCATCTTATATAGGCAGGTCATTGCATGACTTGTGTGTCTCATGACCGGAGAACAATAAACACAGCCATGAAAAATGAGCACAAAATGGCAGCATCTGGAAAACAAAATGGCATCATAATGGCTTTACCAAATACAACTACAGATAATAAAAATATTTAAAATAACAAATTGAAATCATTCCTAACACACGTGATGGACAAAAAAGGACCTAATAAGGAGACAACTAAGGAAGTTGCACGCACATACACACAGAGGTGCAGGACAAGATGGAGTTCTTAAGGCTTCTTTCACCTGTTCAGTTTGTCCCAAATGCTTCAGAAAGTCGTGCTGCTGTGACATCCTGCAGTGTTCCTGTTCCAAAGAAGCCAGGTGCCTCTTCACCTAATGACTGCTACGAGTGTCACTGATGTCTCACATCATGAAGACCTTTGAGAGGCTGGTCCTGGACTATATGAGGTGGTAGACCACCTGGACCCACTGCAGTGTGCCTATTGGACTAAGACTGGAGTGGAGGATGCAGTTATCTATCTGCTCCACCTGGACAAAGCTGGCTGCACTGTGAGGTTGACGTTTTTTGATTTCTCCAACATCTTCAATACCATCCAGCCCTCCCTGCTAAGGGGTAAACTCAGAGATATGCAGGTGGATGAGTCTGTGGTGTCCTGAAGATGGACTATCTGTGGGGCAGACTGCAGTTTGTGAGACTCAAGGACTGTGTGAGCGACACTGGAGCACCACCAAGAACAGGCCTGTCTGCTTTACTCTTCACTCTGTAAACCTCCGACTAGAAATATAACAGCAGGTCATGTCACTTGGAGAAATTCAATGCACTTATGGGGTATGTCAGTCAGGGGGAGAACTTTGTTTCTTGGTACAAAGATAATTGTCTGCATCTTATCTTCATCAAAACCAACGTTATTAGTTATTGGTTATTGACTTTTTCTGTAGCCTCTTTGTCCGGTGAATGTAGCAGTGGTCCTCCCCTACAATTAGAATTAGAATTAGAATGCCTTTTATTGTCACTATACACATGTACAATGAGATTAAAAGCAGCTCCTTTCAGTGCAGACATACATGTAGAACACAACAAGTAAATAAAATAAACAAATGGTGCAAAAAGTTGCAAAAAAAGTTCTGCGGCGCTATATACAAATGGAGAGAATAACGACTAAATCAAGTTATTGCACATTATTTAAATACTGGAAAGAATAAATAACTATTGCACTATTGGGTTATTGCACATAATGTAAATATTGCACAATAATGATGATCATGTGCAGTGAGTAGTAGATATTGGACCTGAGAGTAATGATATTGTACAGTATGCAGATATTACACAGTTATTATCAGTGCCATTTAGACATTGGATATTGCACAGTTGATGGATAGAAGGAAGTCCAGGGGTTGGGGGGTTAGACTGTGTAGTCAGTGCATGTGTGAGTTTAGAATGGTTATGGCTTTTGGGAAAAAACTGTTGTTGAGTCTGTTTGTCCTTGTTGTGATGCACCTATAGCGCCTCCCTGAGGGCAGCAGGTCAAACAGATCAGAGCCTGGGTGGGAGCTGTCCTTAATGATGTTTTTTGCTCTGCTGAGGCAGCGGGAGATGTAAATGTCCATCAAGGAGGGGAGAGGGCAGCTGATGATCTTCTGTGCTACCTTAACTACTCGCTGAAGCCTCTCCCTGTCTGTCATGGTGCAGCTGCCGTACCATACTGTGATACAGTACGTCAGCAGGCTCTCAATGTACGAGCGGTAGAAGTTCAGTAGAAGGTTGGAGTCCAGGTTGTGCTTTCTGAGGACCCTCAGGAAGTGTAACCACTGCTGAGCCTTCTTGATGACTGCTGTGATGTTGTCTGTCCAGGAGATGTCAGCGGAGATAAGGACACCAAGAAACCGGAAGGTATGGACCCTCTCCACACACTCGCCGTTGATGTAGAGGGGGGCTAGGTCATTGCTGTGCCTCCTGAAGTCAACAATGATCTCCTTGGTTTTTCTGGTGTTCAGAGCCAGATTGTTCTTCGAACACCAGGCTGCCAACTTCAGGACCTCCTCTCTGTAAGCTGCCTCGTCTCTCTTTGAGATGAGTCCGACCACTGTGGTGTCATCAGCAAACTTGACGATGAGGTTGTTGTTGTGGGCCGGACTGCAGTCGTGGGTGTAGAGACAGTACAGAAGGGGGCTCAGCACACAGCCTTGCGGGGTACCGGTGTTTAGTGTGCGAATGGAGGAGTGGTAGGGGCCGAGTCTCACAGTCTGGAGCCGGTCGGTAAGAAAGTCTCTTATCCAGACACATGTGAGAGGGGGGAGGCCAAGAGTGACCAGTTTGGTGATAAGAATGTCAGGAATGATTGTATTAAATTACTTAAATTACTTAAATTACTTGAGGCCTCTACATTAATGATAGGTTGGACTGGTCTTGGAACACAGAGCAACTATATAAAAAAGGCAGAGCAGGCTCCTTAGGTGACTGTGTTCCTTTAATGTGGTTAGTGACCCGCTTCACATCTTCTACGACTTTATGATGGACAGTGAGATTTTCTACACTGTGGTGTGCTGAGTTGATAACTTCACTTTAAGAGAGGCCCAATGAATCAGCAGGCTAATTAAAAGGATAAGCTCAATTATTGGACACACTCTGGACCCCCTGAAGGACATAGAAAAGAAGAAAATTAAAACAAAACTGAGTGCCATTATGAATCACTACGCACTTATAAGAGGGTAGTTTTCTTTTTGTAACTTTTTAACAATTTTCAGCCTGATTTTCATTCTGCTTTTCCAGGTGTGCTGATTTTTAAATTTATTATCTACTAATTAGTGGGTCTGACACTAAAGTTATTGCAGCCTTTCATCATTCAGTGTCGTTTACCTGGTTGTCAGTTATGTTTGTTTTAATTATCATTATTAGGATGCAATGAAAGGTGCAAACTGCACAACAAAAAAAAATAACAACAATAGGACAACAATAAAAGAGAGGTAAGCGTTTAACGCAAAAGTAGAAATATTATGAAATGTCTTATCCATCCATCCATTATCCAACCCACTATATCCTAACTACAGGGTCACGGGGGTCTGCTGGAGCCAATCCCAGCCAACACAGCGCACAAGGCAGGAAACAAACCCCGGGCAGGGCGCCAGCCCACCACAGTGGCATACACACACACACACACACACCAGGGACAATTTAGAATCGCCAATGCACCTAACCTGCATGTCCCTGGACTGTGGGAGGAAACCCACACAGACACGGGGAGAACAAGCAAACTCCACGCAGAGAGCGAACCCGGGTCTCCTAACTGCGAGGCAGCAGCGCTACTCACTGCACCACCGTGCTGCCTGAAATGTCTTATAAATGTAAAAATCATAATGCTGTGCTTAAAAGGCAGAAAAAGAGAAGGGAAAAATAGACCATCTAAATAAATGAGATCAATGGTTATCGCTAATTGTGAATTTGGCTGGAATAAAAACCTGCAGCCACAAGGGCCGAGTTTGGGAAGCACTGCCATATGACATCAGCCTTCATCCACTTCCTTGTAGTAAAAAAATGGGCACACATGGCCCTCATAATAGTGAAGTGACTTCTGCATTCACTCAGCTTTGCCATTCAGCGGTAAAGCAGACGGAAATGGTAATGTATTAACAGACCTCATGAGTTGACTTTCATTAGAATTTATTAATAGCTTTCCCTCCCTTTATCTAAAGAGTAACAAGATAAAAATGAACAGGCAGCAGACTTCAAATTTAATCAACATATCTGGGTGGACTAATCAAAGCATGGTGACCACGGTGCACCCGTAAATCAGCCCTAAATCTCTGGCAGCAACCTTATTTCGAATGTTTAGAATGCAATTAAAGCGTTCGGATTTCTGCTAATCTTGAGCAACTCTCCGGAAACCTTTTTTTTTTTTAATTATTATTATTTTTTTTTAGATTTTTTTTTTTATGGCATTTTCCATGTTATTTAAAAAAGGTTAACTTGCCTCTTGGGTGTAATTTACTGCCCCGCTGAGAACAAGCCATCATCCATAACAGAGATTAATTTCTGGTGCAGAATGACGCAGTTATGCCAGTTGTCGAGGGTTATACAAGTTTAGAGAGGCACAGCAGTTCTAGTTCTAGCATAACAAAAAGACGTTTCATTTTAAGTATAGTAAAAATAAATTTGCATATTTGATAAATGAATGTACTGCATGTGCGCAGAGGGGCCAGTTTATTAGGCCCAAACATCGCGCTCCTCTTAACAATGCAGCTACCGCTCAGTGTAGGGTGAGCGGATTCATAACGTATTCAGATCCCTTCACTTTGGGTGCAGATTCAATATTAACCCTTAAACCATCACACACTGAGGCGTTAATGAATCCCCTGGACGCCAAATACCTTTTTGCTGCACTTTTTAAGTAAACGTCACAATTCACAAAGAAAATGTGAAATTTTAGTGGAACACATTTTTTTTCATGCTAAGAGCATTACAATTACTGCAACACTGATCATTTTACACACTGCCAACGAACTGTAAAAACTATAAAAAAAAACTACTGCAATAATCTCTTATATGTACAAGATGCAACTGACGCCATTGATGAAATTCAGTAAATCACTGCGCTTGAACCTGCTGTACGTGAGCACACAGAGGAAAGCGCTGACGCTCTCAGGCTCGTCTAGTGCAGCGGCTCAATCCCTGAGACAGTGATGCTGCAGTGGTCATGAGCTGGCTACTCAACGAATATACGGCACTGACTGATCAGCCTCAGCATGCTGGCAAATTGCTCTGTGAAGCGACTATAGCCGGTTGTGGTGATCAATAAATGTACAGTGAGCTCCATAAATATTTGGACAGAGACAACTTTTTTCTAATTTTGGTTCTGTACATTACCACAATGAATTTTAAATGAAACAACTCTGGTGATGGAAATCTGACTCCACACACTCCCGATACCAGCTCTTAGCATCTTTCACAGTGTGCCGTTAGCTGTATGAGGCCATTTTATATTCACACATACCTGGAGTTCTGAGTCCCATACAGTATGCAGTGCTATGAGCGTTCATTGTTTCACGTATTCTTCTGTCCACCCATGGATTCTGATTGGGGAAAATCCTCCATGCTAATAAAGCTAACACCTGCATCCTAAAAAAAAAAGGAGACACAACAAGTGAAAGAGTTGGACCACCACCTTGGTGACCCCCTATAATTTGAAGGAATACACAATAATGCAGCACAGAACCATCCGTGGAGACGTCTTTCCAGATGCAAGGTCAGAATAGAACTAAACACAAGGTTGCTGCTTCCCAGGTTTATATAGTCACTTGGCAAGAAGCGATGGGTCCCAGAGGGCAGACAATGGAAGTGACCTCAGCAGTGGAGTAGCTGTCAGTCTTCCGTTCTGCAGAGGAAAGACCACAGATCCATGCACGTGACAATCCACAAATTTTTTGACATCAGCAGAGCTAGACTAGAGCATCTCCTACTCAACGTTATTAAACGCATCTTGCAGAGTGGACTTCTGACTGAGCAGACGAGCTAGTCACCTCTGTTGTCATCTGAACATAGTCTATCTTTATATTTTAGCATTAGAAAAATGGAGACTTGGTCAGACCTACCAAACGTCAGTTGAGAAAGAGCTTTGTAGCCCTATTTGAACTGGTGTGACAGTAGTCCAGTGTATTTGCCAGTCTGGTTGGGCAAGTGACTTTGATTTGTTGGCATCAACTACATGAAGTTGGCTTTGTTAAAATCCCTGGCCATGATGAGAGCTGTGTCAAGGTATTTGTTTTGGAGCACACTAAACATGTTGTGGATTTCGGAACAAAGTCATACCTGTGTCTGCTTGTGGTGGGATTTAAACAGACATAGCGATGACTGAAGTGAACACACGGGGCAGATAGAATGGATGGCACATAATCTTCACATGCTCTAGATGAGCAAGAGAGAGTAACAACATTAGTAGGTCACACCATTTGTTGTTGGGCATGAAACATACTTTCAAGCCATGTGATACATAGAAAATGACGCCGGTGGTGTCACTGCTTGATCTGGTACTGGGGGGTGTCAGTCATGTTTCAGTGAAACAGAGAATTGTATAGTTTCTGATGTCCCACTGAAAGCACTCTAAGATCATCCAGCTTATTTTTTGAAGACTGGATATCCGCGAGCAGGACACTGGGTAGGGGCGGACAGTGCTCTCTATTTCTTAGTCTGTTGCATTTCCCACAATGATTCCTTGCACTTTGAGTCGAGGGACTGCAGCTGCATCCCTTGTTCCCACAAGTGTTGTAGCCAGTGTAACAGGTGGCTGTGGGGGCGACCCGGCCGGGACGCCCTGGAGGACCGGAGGAGGGTTTACGCCTCCCCCAGACCACGTGGGGGCGACCACCCTGATGGCTATGGGGACCACAGGTACAGAGCTTTGAAGCTCAACCCTGTAGGGGCCCGTGGTCACCGCCAGGGGGCGCCCCAATGCCTACGGAGCCCTGGGAAGAGGATCAGGGACACCCGGAGTGCTTCCGGGTGCGGAGCCGGTACTTCTGCCACACTGGGGAGTGCCGGCGGAAGCTCATCGGAAGACACCTGGAGCACATCCGGGTGTGTATAAAAGGGGCCGCCTTTATCCATTCGATGGCTGGAGTCAGGTGGAAGAGGACGGAGCTCGGAGGAGAGGAGTGGAGGAGGTCAGAAGACAGAGAAAGGCATAGTGAAGAGGCCAGGACTTTGGGGTGATTGGTGCTGTGGCACTGGGGTATGTGTGTTTCATAATTGTAAATATTCTGTAAATAAACGTGTGTTGGGTGACAAAATGATGTCTGCCTGTCTGTGTCCGGCCTGTTCCCCACACCAGAATGGATTGGCTTAAAGATCTTCAAAAAACCAATGAATCAACTTTTTGAAATGTCACAAAGTGTACTGTTGAGGTAATGTGCGCAAAAGGAGTTATTAGGGAATGATAAAGAACTAAATAAACACACAGTCGGAGTGGAGCGACCAAGATAGAGTATGGACATAGATAAGATATCATGATATGTATTAATGAGACTCAAAGTCAAAAGTCAAAGTCAAAGTGAACTTTATTGTCATCTCAACCATATACAAGTATACAGATAGACGAAACTGCGAAGCTCAGGGTCCACAGTGTAACAACATGAAGTGCAAATAATAATTTAAAAGTAGAATTAAATTAAAATTAAAATTAAAACACAAACAAGACAAGACATTGCGCAAAGACAAGACAAAGACAAAGAAGTAGCAGCAATATTGATATGTAAGATATGTAATATAATAAATAAATAATAGATATAGATAATACAGAAATGATCAGTGTATGATAATAGTTGTTTAAGACATGTGTAAACAATGACAGGTCAGAATGTTTCACAGCAGAAGGATAACAAGAGTGTCAAAATACTTAAAGTTCAGCATGAGATTTTCAGTTCTTTTCTCCATGCACACTCGTCTTTGCAGGACGGTGGCTCGCATGTATAAAAGTTCTGTTTTTAGAGGTGGGTGAGGCCGTGTGGAAGATCCCAGGGGGCAGCCTGGTGTTAAGGAATCTAACAGCTTGGGGGTAAAAACTCTCCTGCAGCCTGGCAGATCTGGCTCTGATGCTGCAGTATCTCCTCTTGGATGGCAGAAGCGTGAAAAGTCCATGTGAGGGGTGTAAGGGGTCCTGCACAATGCTGCAGGCCTTGCGTACACTGCGTTTGTAAAATATGTTCTGTAGTGAAGGGAGAGGCACCCCAGTAATGTTCTCTGCTGTCTTCACTATCCTTTGCAGGCACTTACGGTCGGATATGTTGCAGTTGCCATACCAGACAGTGATACAGCTGGTCAGAACACTCTCAATGGTGCCTCTGTAGAACATGGTGAGGATGGAAGGGGGGAAGACTTGCTCACTTCAGTCGCCTCAGGAAGTGTAGTCTCTGCTGGGCTTTCTTGATTAGCGATGAGGTGTTATGTGTCCACGTAAGTTCCTCAGTTATGTGAACACCGAGGAAGTTGGTACTCCTAATAGTCTCCACATCTAAACCGTTGATGCTGAGTGGGATGTAGGCAGGACGTGATTTTCTGAAGTCCACGATTATCTCTTTTGTCTTGTTGATATTGAGCGATAGATTGTTGTCTACACACCATGCAGACAGTCATTCCACCTCATCTCTGCATGCTGTTTCATCATCCCTGCTTATCAGTCCCAGCACCATTGTATCATCCGCAAACTTGATGATGTGGTTGGTGTTGTATGTGGCTGTGAAGTCATGAGTCGGCAGGGTGAACAGCAGTGGACTAAGCACGCAGCCCTGCGGTGCTCCACTGCTCAGTGTGATGATGCTGGAAGTGTTGCAGCCCATCTGAACTGACTGGGACCTCTCTGTCAAGAAGTCCAGGATCCAATTGCAGAGGGTGGTGTTCAGGCCCAACCTGCTCAGTTTTACAACCAGTTTTTGAGGGATGATTGTGTTGAAGGCAGAGCTAAAGTCTATGAATAGCATCCTGACATATGTGTCTTTTTTATCCAGATGTGTCAGGGAGAGGTGAAGGGCAGAGCATATGGCATCCTCAGTTGACCTGTTTCAGCGGTATGCAAACTGAAGAGGGTCAAGGGAGGCAGGGAGCTTAGTCTTTATGTGTGACATGACTAACCTTTCGAAGCACTTCATGATGATTGGCGTGAGTGCAACTGGTCGGTAGTCATTCAGGCATGTCACTGATGACTTCTTCGGCACTGGTATGATCGTTGTCGACTTGAAGCATGCTGGGACTGACGACTGGTTCAGAGATGTGTTGAAGATGTCTGTGAGGACACCAGCCAGTTGACTGGCACATTCTTTGAGCACACGACCAGGTATGTTGTCAGGTCCTGCAGCCTTGCGTGGATTGAGTCAAGGTTGCATGGGTGGCAGCCTATCCAGTGGTGCCAGTCCATCACAGGGCACACTTATACAAACACTGGGTCAGTGTAGAGAATCCAGTTAACTTAACACTTGGTTCTTTGGGAGGAAACTCATAAGTATTACCAGAAACCCAATACAGAGACTAACTTGAGAACAAGATACAACAGAACAATGTGAAGGAAGTGTGGACCCAGAGGAGGACTTTCATTGGTTACAAGCAGGCTGTTAAGCATACAAAGAAAGGGGACAAGAACAGAGCTAACGAACTGAAGCAGTTCTTCAACATGTTTGGGTCATTCTTGTCTGTTGTCAGTCCAGCCCTCTACCAACACTGTGAGCTGCTGTGTGCAAGCTGAGGATGTTTGGGAATCTCAACTGCCATCTGCAGCCTGCATGACCTTCCTCTACAATGACATCACACCTGTGGTCGGAAGCCCCCTTCCACTTCCTGGACTGTGTGTCTCTGCTGATCAAGTGAGGAGTGCATAAACAAGGTTTCAGAGCCACATAGAATGAGCCCCAGGTTGCTGAAAATATGTGCCAGCCAGTGGGAACTGCTTCTGTGGAGTCCTTCAGCTCCTGTTCTCCCTTTCCCTGAATTTGCAGAAACATTCTGTGTCATCCTAGTGCCAATGAAACGGCATTCCAGTGAGCCCAAAGACTTCAGACCAGTTGTTCTTACTTCATACATCATTAAGATCTTTGAGAGGCTAGTCCTGAAACAGCCATGACCCCTGAACATCTGGACCCTCTGTAGTTTGCCTACCAGGCACATATCAGTGTGGAGGATACTCTCATCTGCTTGCTCCACAGAGCCTACTCACATTTGGTCAAAACTAGCACCACAGTCAGGATCATGTTCCGCCTCATTGACTGGGGAAAAAGTTCAAGGTTTTACATCTTAATGCCCTCACAATCTCCTGGATCATGGACTACCTTACAAACAGACCTCAGTATGTGCGTCTCGGGAATTGCAGATCTGACATTGTTGTCAGCAACACAGGAGCGCCGCAGGGGACTGTACTTTCTCCGGTCCTATTCAGCCTATATACATCGGACTTCCAATATAACTCGGAGTCCTGCCACGTGCAAAAGTTTGCTGATGACACTGCTATCGTGGGCTGCATCAGGAGTGGGCAGGAGGAAGAGTACAGGAACCTAATCAAGGACTTTGTTAAATGGTGCGACTTAAACCACCTACAACTGAACACCAGCAAAACCAAGGAACTGGTGGTGGATTTTAGGAGACCCAGGCCCCTCATGGACCCCGTGATCATCAGAGGTGACTGTGTGCAGAGGGTGCAGACCTATAAATACCTAGGAGTGCAGCTGGACGATAAATTAGACTGGACTGCCAATACTGATTCTTTGTGCAAGAAAGGACAGAGCTGCCTGTACTTCCTTAGAAGACTGGCATCCTTCAACATCTGCAGTAAGATGCTGCAAATGTTCTATCAGATGGTTGTGGCGAGTGCCCTCTTCTACGCAGTGGTGTGCTGGGGAGGCAGCATTAAGAAGAAGGATGCCTCACGCCTGGACAAACTAGTGAGGAAGGCAGGCTCTATTGTTGGCATAGAGCTGGACGGTCTGACATCCGTAGCAGAGCAACGGGCACTCAGCAGGCTCCTATCAATTATGGAGAATCCACTACATCCATTAAACAGTGTCATCTCCAGACAGAGGAGCAGTTTCAGCGACAGACTGCTGTCACTGTCCTGCTCCACTGACAGACTGAGAAGATCATTCCTCCCCCAAACTATGCGACTCTTCAATTCCACCAGAGGGGGTAAACGTTGAACATTATTCAAGTTATTGTCTGTTTTTTTTTTACCTGCATTTTTTATTACTCTTTAATTTAATATTTTTGCTGCTGGAATATGTGAATTTCCCCCTGGGATTAATAAAGTATCTATCTATCTATCTATCTATCTATCTATCTATCTATCTATCTATCTATCTATCTATCTATCTATCTATCTATCTATCTATCTATCTATCTATCTATCTATCTATCTATCTATCTATCTATCTATCTATCTACCTGAGCAAGAGACAGCTGTTTGTGAGCCTGAGGGACTGTGTATCAGACAAGGTGGTGTGTAATACTGGAGCACCTCAGGGCACTGTCCTATCTCCCCTCTTGTTCACCCCTCTACACAACAGATTTCCAGCACAATACCAGCGCTTCCCATCTATAGAAATGTTCAGATGACTTGTCCATCATAGGCTGCGTTAATAATGGAGATGAGTCGGAGTACAGGAAAGATGTAGAGGACTTTGTCTTCTGGTGCAGAGACAACAACTTGCAACTCATCAGCAAGACAAACGAACTGTTGATGGACTTCCGGTGTGCCAAGGAGCCTCTGAGACCAGTCAGCTTTCAGAGGGAGGACATGGAAGTGGTGCACAGCTACCTAGGGATTCACATGGACAGCAAACTTGACTGATCTGACAACACAAGGGGCACTGGACAAGAAGGGATAAAGCAGACTGGACTTGCTAAGGAGACTCAGGTCTTTGGATGTGTGTAGCAAACTGCTGGAAATGTTCTACCAGTCCATAATAGCCAGTGTGGTGTTCTACACTGTGATCTCCTGGGGAAGCAAATAGACCTCAAAAGAAGCACAAGGTCTGGAGAAACTTATCATGAAAGCCTGTGCCATCACAGGGCCAACCCTGGACATACTGGAAGCTGTCATGGAAAAGAGGATAGTGGCAAAGTTGGATGGCATCACAAAAAATCCCCACCATCCCCTCCAGGATGTGCTCTCTTGGAGCACATTTTGCCACAGGCTTATTCCACCATGGTGTGCATAAGATGTGCATCTGGGGGGCTTTTCTACCCACTGCTATAAGACAATTCAATGCTTCTTCCTGACATACTTGTTAAGTTCATTTTGAAATTTCTGTGCAGTATTTATTTATTGATTGATTGATTGATTTCGTTTATTTTTATGTTTCCATTTCAGTATCCATCTAAATTTCCCCATGGGATTAATAAAGTTTTTCTAATCTAATCTAACATCCACACAAACACTGTGAAATTTCGCAGATTTCTGAAGGTGTGAGGCATCAGCACTAAGTGATGTCCTACCCTGATAAAACTGAGCTCCCGCAGCTCATCTTTGGCTTTCAAAATTTAATGCAAAGGAATACGGGGCCCATTTTGTATATTTTTTCAAAAAAACACTTTGTGAAGATACATTACCAGCCATCCTCAATCACGTTGACTTAGCGTTACTCACTATGCAATTTGTCTTCTGTCACCTTGTCATGTGCATTTCTGAATAATTCAGTTTATTGCATTGTGCAGGACCCTTTCTGATTTGAGGTTACCACAGAGCGACAATTTCTAAAATAGACATGGACAGGTAGAGGAGTGCGCTGTCACACAGATTCAAATGGCGTTGCTTGAGTCTGCTCTCCCACCGCTCCACTGTGACCCGGCCTTACGTGAAGTTGCTAGACGGCTGTGGCTGCTTTCTGCAAACAGCTGGCACACTTGTCTTGGAAATGATGGACTTCAGTTAGGCAGCGAAATAAAGTTCTTCTAAAATGGATAAAAAAAAGAGCCCAGGATGCATCTAGACATCCATCCGTTTATTTTCTAATCTAATTGTCCTGTTCATGTTCCTGGGAGCTGGAACCTATGCTGGAGGTACTGGGAGTGAGATGGGCATAAGCCTTACAGAGGGTACTGGTCAACTGCAGAGAATGTACTGCACACAGTTGGCCAATTTTACTCAATATAACATTTTGAAATTTGCTTTGTACAATTCTGGCAATGCATCCATCCATTTTCTAAGCCTGCTTATCCAGAGCAGGGTCATGTAATCCTTTCCCAGCAAGCATCAGGCAGGAACAATCCCTGGACAGAGAGCCAGTCCATCACAGTCTGAACACACACACACACACTTGGGCCAATGTAGCATCAACCAATCCAGCAAACCAGGCCACTCGGAAGAAACTCATGCAGACACAGGGAGAACAAGCAAACTCCACACAGGGAGGACCCAAGACGCAAATCCTGGTCTCCTTACTGCAAGGCAGCAACACTACTACTGTGCCACCCATTACCAACATTTGTAGCAATAAAATTCATTGCATTCTTCATTTCAACAGATGGCACATCACAAACACTTATCTTTGCATTGGTTTGAGCTGCTGGATGACTACATTCTACAAGAAATGGTTTCTGAGGAATCCACCATAAACACCATCATCTGTTTCCATATCTTCCTGTCCTCTGCATCTTGTTCTGTCACACCCATCACCTGCATGTCCTCTCTCACCACATCCATAAACCTTCTCTTAGGCCTTCCTCTTTTCCTTTTTCCTGGCAGCTCTATCCTTACCACCCTTCTCCCAATATACCCAGCATCTCTCCTCTGCACATGTCCAAACCAACGCAATCTCGCCTCTCTGACTTTGTCTCCCAAACATCCAACCTGAGCTGACCCTCTAATGTCCTCATTTCTAATCCTGTCCATCCTCGTCACACCCAATGCAAATCTTAACATCTTTAACTCTGCCACCTCCAGCTCTGTCTCCTGTGCCACCATCTCCAGCCCATATAACATAGCTGGTCTCACTACCATCCTGTAGACCTTCTCTTTCACTCTTGCCGGTACTCGTCTGTCACAAATCACTCCTGACACTTTTCTTCACCCACTCCACCCTGCCTGCACAATGATAAAAATCGTGAGTGGCCTCTCCTCGACTTTCTTGTATACTCAGATATGGGGATGGATATTTGAGGAGTAAACCTCAAAACAATGATTATATTTTAATATTATGTACATTAAAGAACCATCAACAACAAATCAAATCAAATTAATAATATAATGAACAATTATTATAAAAGTAGAGTTAAATAATAAATTAAATAAATCAGACTCTGCAACTGCATGAATAAAAAAGTTCCACTTCCACTTAGAGGAAATAGCTGAAAAGTCGATAGAAATCTACATTTTGTACCTAATACTTGTATACAAAACCTGGTTGACCTAAGTGGAAGAGTACTCAAGTTATCGAGTTTACATGCACACATACACACACAGACACCCACACGCACAGACAGGCACACAGACATAACTCCCTCCGACTCAGGGAGGTCTAAAACGTCGAGATTCATCAAAATCTCAAAATCAGATTTTTGGATGATTACAATACTTTACCTACGAGAAAATAAAAGTGACTCAGGGAGGTCTCAAACGTCGAGATAAATCAAAATCTCGAGGTTGATTTTTTGGACGATTACAATACTTTCCCTACGAGAAAATAAATCAGATTCAGAGAGGTCTCAAACATCGAGATTCATCAAAATTTCGAGGTTGAATTTTTGGATAATTACAATACTTTCCCTATGAGAAAATAAATCAGATTCAGAGAGGTCTCAAACATCGAGATTCATCAAAATCTCGAGGTTGATTTTTTGGACGATTACAATACTTTCCCTACGAGAAAATAAATCGGACTCAGGGAGGTCTCAAACGTCGAGATTCATCAAAATCTCAAAATCAGATTTTTGGATGATTACAATACTTTCCCTGCAAGAAAATAAATCTGACTCAGGGAGGTCTCAAATGTCGAGATTATTCAAAATCTCGAGGTTGAATTTTTGGATGATTACAATACTTTCCCTATGAGAAAATAAATCGGACTCAGGGAGGTCTAAAACGTCGAGATTCATCAAAATCTCAAAATCAGATTTTTGGATGATTACAATACTTTACCTACGAGAAAATAAAAGTGACTCAGGGAGGTCTCAAACGTCGAGATAAATCAAAATCTCGAGGTTGAATTTTTGGACGATTACAATACTTTCCCTACGAGAAAATAAATCAGATTCAGAGAGGTCTCAAACATCGAGATTCATCAACATTTCGAGGTTGAATTTTTGGATGATTACAATACTTTCCCTATGAGAAAATAAATCGGACTCAGGGAGGTCTCAAATGTCGAGATTATTCAAAATCTCGAGGTTGAATTTTTGGATGATTACAATACTTTCCCTACGAGAAAATAAATCGGACTCAGGGAGGTCTCAAACATCGAGATTCATCAAAATCTCGAGGTTACATTTTTGGACGATTACAATACTTTCCCTATACTTTGTATATGAGAAAGAAAAAAATGAAAAAATAAGCCTAACTTTTCCAAACAACTTGCATTGTGTTTGCCTTGTTGCAGGCCTCAGGCCTATTGTTTTTTTGGTCCAGTGCTTATCCTCATTTCCTTCAAAACAGTTAGACCTAGGTCCAATGATAACTACTGTAGAAACTGTTTAATCTTATTGGGTATTTTGCAGTATGCTCCATTTAATCATGAGACCAGGCCTATTGATTGAAACAATTTTTGCATGAGTAGTTTTTTTGAGATCATTGACATCATTTATTTAAATATAAAAGTACACGCGCATGGAAAAACATGCACACACAAAAACACGCTCAAAGAAATTAAGAAGTGAATAAAACTGACAGCGTGTCTGCCCTACAAGAGCACATGCTAGATAATGAAGAGAAAGAATGAACACACAAACACACAAGTCCCAAAAGCACTTAAAGTTAAGCTACAACACTCCCGTTTGGCACCACCACTCCTCCTCCCTGGCAACCTCGTCCTCTTCCTCTGGCGCTGAGTGGTGGTTGCCGGCCCTTTTTTATAGCCCACCCAGAAGTGCTCCAGCTGCTTGATCACCTGCTACTGATTGCACTTCCGGGCGGAGCTGTAGAGTTGTCCAGGCCGGCTCAGGGACCCATGCAGTACCCCCTGGCAGCATTCCCAGATCCTAACAGAGCTGTGGAGAACTCCATGTCCCATGGAGCCCTGCGGGAAACTGAGGCCCCATCCTCAGCCAGGGAGGTATTGAGCAGTCCATGATTGCTGCCCCGGAACATGTGTAGAAGGGGCGTCCTGGCTGGGCATGGGACCTTGCTGCCCGCCACAATCTATAAAGGTCGATGTGAACAGAGGCATTAAGCCAGCGCTGTACCAGTCTGTCTGTGTGGCTTGTTTACTTAATTTGTCTCAATGCGTTGTAAGAGTGTGGAAGAATGACCGTTAGCTACAGGGGAGGGTTGTAAGCGAAGTTTCCAAATTTATTCTTGACTTCTCCAGTCTTCATTTGAGATGCCTGTTGGTCCATCCTGCCGACTACACCACCATAAGAATGTAAAGGAAGAACCATTAGCTGCAGAGGCAAATTAATTCTAATTCTAATTAATTCTAAGATTGGAACACAAGGAAAATAAAACAGCACAAGAGTGTGTGCTAAACAAAGATGAGGCTGATGACCATTGCAAGCGCACTGACACCTTCAGTAGCTGTTCCAAACTGAATGACTATATTTCTTGGTATATATTGTAGCGGAAGGCCAGCTGAGGATGCCCAAAGAGGAGAAAGCAGCTACTGAGGGACACTGCCTACTACAGTGCAGCACAGCAGTACCCCAGATTCCCGCAGGGCACCATGGGATTTAGAGTTCGGCTTCACAGCCCTGCTGGGTACCATGGGTGCCGCCAGGAGATGCTGCAGGGAAACCTGGGAGTCTTTACTTTCTGCATAGCCTGGAAGTACCCCCAAGTCACGGGGAGGGGCTGATGAAGAAGCAAGTTCTCCATCTGACCCGGAAGTGCTGGCAAGTCATGTGAGCGGAAGAGGAGAAGGACATCCAGGTCAAGGACTGCTGGAGACCCAGAAAGTGTGCCGGAGTTAGGAGAGTAGGACAGAGCTTTCTGGGAGGTGTGAAGGAGAGATTTGTGCTGGTTGATGATATCTATTATTATTGAATTACCTGTTTATGGTGGCAGAGGTGCTTCAGGGCACTACAACAAGAAGAAAATAATTAAAATCCTTCCTGGTGATTTTACCCTGTGTTCAGTGTGTCTGTCTATTGGGTTGAAAGAGGCAACAGTGACCTCTAGCGTCTTACAATATATTGGTGTCCCGGAATGGGCAGGGCTTCAAGTTGGGTAATAGAAGTGGGTCACAGGTGTTTTGGTGAGAGAACCTCTGAACTGTGAGTGAAAAAGGAGATATAGTGAGCAACAGCGCCCTCTCTCTGCTCAGGGTAGCAATGTCTCCTTTCCGTGTGCTGTTAAGGTGTCCCCTAAACACACATGCATGACAGTGTTGAGTTTCAAATCAAATACAGAGTTGCTCACTTCATTCAGTTTCCGGTTGATTTTACTGCACATTTATCTCTGTACATATGTTGCAAAGTGTTATATCCATCCATCCATCCATTTTCCAACCCGCTGAATCCGAACACAGGGTCACGGGGGTCTGCTGGAGCCAATCCCAGCCAACACAGTGCACAAGGTAGGAACCAATCCTGGGCAGGGTGCCAACCCACCACAGGACACATACAAACACACCCACACACCAAGCACACACCAGGGCCAATTTAGAATCGCCAATCCACCTAACCTGCATGTCTTTGGACTGTGGGAGGAAACCCACGCAGACACGGGGAGAACATGCAAACTCCACGCAGGGAGGACCCAGGAAGTGAACCCAGGTCCCCAGGTCATCCAACTGCGCCACCGTGCCACGCAAAGTGTAATATGTTACTTATAATTTTGTTTTGTTTTAGTTACAAACTCCCCCAAAATGAATTAATTCTTGTAAATAGTTAGCAGTATGGCGATTGTATAATATGTTGTTCTATGGCCGTTATTTAGCGTTACACCTCACAACTTGCATGCATCACGTTTCTTGGCTCTGCTGCCAGAAGCACGGTGGATGCTGTTGGGTTAGGTGGTGTTTTCAGCTCTCCCCAAGTTTTGACTGATTTTTATTTTATTTATTTTGTATTAAAAGTTTTGTTTAAAATAATTTTTATCGATTTAATTTATTATTTAATAGGCGTAGGGGAGAAGCCGCTTATGTGACACCCTGTTCTTTTTTACTCTTTTTGTTTTTGGAAATGGTATGCTACTCTATTTTTTTTTTGTTTTGTTAAGAATATATGATTATAACGTTAGGATATTTTTTATTTTATAAAGCTATGTATATTGTAAATAGTTCTCTCTGGAAAATCTGAGTAATTTTTTGTAAATAGTTTTATATGCAATGTCTTTATTGTGTAATTAAAGGAGAGAAGCACGGTGGACGCTGTCGGGGCATAGGGGAGAAACCGCTAATGTGACCCCCGGTTCTTTTTGGAAAGGAAAATAAAAACTTCTGTTTCGACTCTACATGCCTCTGACTTGACTGTTGTTTACATGACACAGAGAAAGACAGATTGCAGTTGGCTACACATACAGTAATAAATGTGATACAAGTTAATGTACTTGATTTTATATTACTGCACAGTATGGCTATACAGTTGTATTGTACTGGAACATTCTCCATTGAATAAATTCTGTGGGAATACTAAACTAAAATTTACATGAAACCATAATTAGAATTAATAAGAAAATCACAAACAGTCATAAAGAGTTGTGGGAAGCAAAACCCACACAACTGAAAAAGAAATGTCTGAAGGGTGACTGCTCCAAGATGGCGACACTTCCAGTTAAGTACAGGCCAAGCAGGAAGAGGTGGGTACAGGTGGGCAGGCACCGGAAGTGACATCAAATTGGTAAGGCTGCCAATCATCTGGTCTGTACAGGTTAGTAGTATATAGCGCCACCCTGCAGATCAGTGAGGAATTACCACCACCAGAGCTTTTAAGCTGTTCCTAGATAGATAGATAGATAGATGTGAAAGGCACTATATAATAGATAGATAGATAGATAGATAGATAGATAGATAGATAGATAGATAGATAGATAGATAGATAGATAGATGTGAAAGGCACTATATAATAGATAGATAGATAGATAGATAGATAGATAGATAGATAGATAGATAGATAGATAGATAGATAGATAGATAGATAGATGTGAAAGGCACTATATAATAGATAGATAGATAGATAGATAGATAGATAGATAGATAGATAGATAGATAGATAGATAGATAGATATGTGAAAGGCACTATATAATAGATAGATAGATAGATAGATAGATAGATAGATAGATAGATAGATAGATAGATAGATAGATAGATAGATGTGAAAGGCACTATATAATAGATAGATAGATAGATAGATAGATAGATAGATAGATAGATAGATAGATAGATAGATAGATAGATAGATAGATATGTGAAAGGCACTATATAATAGATAGATAGATAGATAGATAGATAGATAGATAGATAGATAGATAGATAGATAGATAGATAGATAGATAGATAGATAGATAGATAGATAGATGTGAAAGGCACTATATAATAGATAGATAGATAGATAGATAGATAGATAGATAGATAGATAGATAGATAGATAGATAGATAGATACTTTATTAATCCCAAGGGGCAATTCACATGTCCTAAGGCACATAAGTGTGGCAACATTTATATATTGCTTTTCTCACTACTCAAAGCACTTTACATAGAGAGTGGGGAGCCCTTTTGTTTAGATGATGATAATAATAATAATGATAATAATAATAATAAAATATAGCTCTGTTCTCACACATTGAGTGGGGAGCCACTTCAACCCCCACCAATGTGTAGCATCCACCTGGATGATATAACGGTAGCCATTTTTTCACCAGTATGCTCATCACATATTAAGTTTTTTATATCAGTATGCTACTGCTAGAGTATCTGAATTTCCCCTTGGGATTAATAAAGTATCTATCTATCTATCTATCTATCTATCTATCTATCTATCTATCTATCTATCTATCTATCTATCTATCTATCTATCTATCTATCTATCTATCTATCTATCTATCTATCTATCTATTAGGGGTGAGATGGAGAAAGCCAATTAGAAATGAGATGATTAGGGTGGGGGGGTGGGGGGGGGGGGGGATTTAGCCTGGACATTGGGATACACCCTTCTCTTTAAGAAGAATGCCCAGGGGCCTTTTATGACCACTGAGAGTCAGGACCTCAATTTTACACCTCATCAGAGGGACGGCACCATTTTTACAGCACAGGGTGCCCGTCACTGCACTGGGATCCTCACTTTCAGACCTTCAGACCACAGGGTAAGCTCCCCCTGCTGGCCGTGCCAGCACCTCTACCTGTAGCAACCCAAGCCTTTCCTAAATGGTCTCCCCCCCTATCTATGTACTGGGTGGGCCTGAACATGCTTAGCTTCAGGTGGATGACATGTTCTGAAGTGCAGGTGGTATAGGAGCATAAGTATGGAAGTAGTCTATGAATTTTTATGTATCAATTTATTGTTTTTTGAATTAATTTCATTGTGCTGTGTACACATGACAATAAACTTGCATTCATTTCAAGTTTTCTGCAGCGTCATGGCCTGCTCATAGCCCTCTGCTACCAAAAGTCCCCAACCTCACTGACTCGCCGCTCTCTTCAGTTATTATTTTAATTACACTTAGGATTTTTCCTAAATTTCACAAAGGACAACTTGAAATGTTGCTGACAGCATCTGTGCCAGACGCTCAGGGATCGTTACCCTTATTTTAACGACGGATTCAGTTTTTCTTCAAGTTTCGCTTCAAACAGCGAGGAGTGGGGAAAGCGCCAGTCTGCATCGCTGGGGAAATCCCTCTTCTGGTATCAATGAGGCATCCCAAACAGAAACTGTTGTTGCTGTGCGATGATTATTGCTTCATTACAAATGAATTATTGGTGAGTTGGCATTGTGCACGCTCTACACATGTGCCTCACTGTCATTTCTCTGAAGGTATCTGCTAGGGAGCCTTTAACAAGTAAACTGGCAGTTTGCTCCTCATGATCCAGGCCTTCAAGCTGCCATTAGGCACAGCCCCAGTTACAGTAGGAGTTGCTGGTAAATTGCTTTTCGTTTTCATTAAATGCAAGTAATAAGTTCATTAGAAAGTCTAATAGAGACGGAAATGCCTCGCAGCAAGGCTGGCAGCGGTAATGGGGATTGTCTGCTTCTGGTTTCAGTCTCATCATGTTGCATTGCCCTGGTAGCTACATTGCCAGATTGTATTTTGATTTTTGATCACGTTTCCCTTATTTTGTGAAAAATTCCATTTAAATAGACATTGAAATTTTCAATAGAAAAGATGTGTTACTAGACATAGTAACTTGCAGAGGATTTTTTTACACTCTATGGCCAAAAGATTGTGGACACCTGACGATCACACCTACAGTATACAAGCTTGTTGGACATCCCATTTCAAACCTTGGGCCCCCCACAACAACAACCTCCATGATCTTGGAGTGTGTCCAGGGGAATTTGTGCCCATTTAGTCACCAGTGAAGTCAGGTGTTGATGTTGGATGAGAAGATCTTTGCTCACATTCAGTGTTCCAATTCATCTGAAAATGCATTCAGCAGGACACCGTGCAGGCCACTGGAGTTCCTTCATGTCTTTAGCAGGGTTGTCTTAACGCAGCGTTTCTTAACCTTTAAGTATTTGCGACCTGAGTTTTCATAACAATTTTAATCGCGCCCCCCTAACGTTTTCTGAAAGGAGCCCACTAATACCAATTTGTTCTTTTTTAATTAATGATATATTTATTATACCTACTTAACTTTTATCGACATTTATCTAACTCTATATTTATTTTTCTAGTATCAGAATGTAGTTTAAGTTCATTTGATTTGGATTCAATAGATGTATTTTTCATATTTTTGATTCTTGTTTTCTTTTTTTCACATCTTTGCGCCCCCCTATCGGGGCCCGCCCCACAGTTTGAGAACCACTGTCTTAACGTATGGGCACAAAGGGCACTGGCCAGGGTCCCCAGGAGCTTAGGGGCCCATGATGTTTCTAATGTCCATGTATGGTTCTGTTTTGCTATCACAACAGGGTCCACAGAGCACTACTTTGTCCGGGGGACCTATGACGCTGTTAGGACAGCCCTGTCTTTATGGACCTGACTATAAGCAAAAGCAGCACTGCCATGCTGGAAAACTTAACGAGTCTTCACAAATTCAAGCACCTCATTTTCTAAAATGACTTTGTGTCATTAATGGCACCTGGTATGAACTACAGAGTCCCAAAGCATAAAATAAATCATTGTGATGGACAGCATGCATGTATGGCACAAGGTTTCTTACCTGGACGAGAGGCCAGCCCTTCAGAGACACAAGCATGAAGGCAAAGATTGTCCTGCCTCAGGCAGCAGACAGGCAGAAGATGCCAGTGCAGCAGAGCTATATTGGCATGCTGGCATGGTTGGACCAAAGAACAATACCTGGGCAGAAGGCCAGATGGAGACAATGTGGCAGAGCTACCTGCTGCCCATTACATGATAGATGGCAGCCTTCCTGGATGAACTTACCTGAGTGGACACCAACAAGGCATGCTGGGAAATGTAGTGCCAGCGTTTGCTGGTGTGAAGCATCAGTGAGTGTTGTGATTTCTGTGTTGAATTTTCTGGCTTTTTCTTATTATTTTGCTACTATGTAAAGAATTCTGATTTTGTTGGTTAACACTTTTGGACTGGGTGTGCTTTACGATTGACTTGTAGGCGACTCCATTGTACATCTCTTTCGCTCTTTTGAGCTTTTTTGTATTATATTTTGGTATCCTTGTTAATAAATCTTCCATTTATAGAGATTTTTCAGTTGTCCTTTTAGTTCTGTTGTAAACTAAAGTGTACCCAAGCACACAGAGACCCAAAATATTCAAAATACCGACTAGAAAGGCCTTGGAGCCTGTGTTTGGCCTTCGTATTTAGCCGGAGGGTTGATGGTTTTCCCCCCTGTAGTGTACATTTGGACTATTTTGGAAATCTGTGTATTTGGGAATTGCGCAGGCCACTCGAGTTCCTTCATGTCTTTAGCAGGGCTGTCTTAACGTATGGGCACAAAGAGCACTGACAGGTGACCCCTGGAGCATAGGGACCCACAATGTTTCTGATGCCTATGTATGGTTCTGTTTTGCTATCACAACCGGGTCCACAGTGCAAAGCTTTGCCCAGGGGGCCTATGACACTGTTAAGACAGCTCTGTCTTTATGGACCTGACTATAAGCAAAAGCAGCACCGCCATGCTGGAAAACTTAAAGAGTCTTCACAAACTCAAGCTCATCATTTTCTAAAATAACTTTGTGTGCTCTGGCATTAATGGCACCTGGTATGAACTACAGAGTCCCAAAGCATACAATAAATCATTGTGATGGACAGCATGCATGTATGGCACAAGGCTTCTTACCTGGACGAGAGGCCAGCCCTTCAGAGACACAAGCAAATTTACGTAAATCTGAAAGATTCCACCAGGTGGCAGTGCAAGATATCATCACGGCGAGAAAAAGTTCAGCTTTGCTGTGTTGTGAATTGCCTGAAACATCCATTTAATTCCGAGGACACCTTGCCACAATATCTCTGAAAAGGATGTTAAATGACATGGGTTCAAAGCACACAGGAGTTATTATTTTCTTTTACCTTGTGGGAAACACCTTCCCCATTCCCACAAGCTCAACACAGTCCCAATCCACACAGCATACAATTAGATTCTCTTCTTTCTTTTCTTTCCTCTTTTCTCCTCCAATTCTCCCTCAGCAAGCTTCGTCTCCCTCCTCCCGACTCTGGTTTCCTGAGTAGTGGCTGCTGGATCCTTTTATAAGGCACCCAGAAGTGTTCCAGGTGTTTGATGACCTATTTCCGGCAGCACTTCTGGGTGTGGCAGAAGAGCTGCTCTGGAGGGCTTAGCAGCAGCTGCAGCACACCCTGGCGGCGCCCATGGATTCCAACAAGGCTGCACCAAACTCCAACTCCCATGAATCCCTGTGGAAGTCCTAGGCACCGCTGCAACTCAGGGGGGCTGCCATCTAGCCAGTCTTCCCAGAGTGGAGGCGTCCTTGCTGTCCACTAAACAGTATTCATTATTTAAACAAAGCTAATGATTTATTTGTCAAATGTAATATACAGTTAGGTCCATAAATATTTGGACAGAGACATCTTTTTTCTCATTTTGGTTCTGTACATTACCACAATGAATTTTAAATGAAACAACTCAGATGCAGTTGAAGTGCAGACTTTCAGCATTAATTCAGTGGGGTGAACAAAACGATTGCATAAAAATGTGAGGCAACTAAAGCATTTTTTGAACACAATCCCTTCATTTCAGGGGCTCAAAAGTAATTGGACAAATTAAATAACTGGAAATAAAATGTTCATTTCTAATACTTGGTTAAAAACCCTTTGCTGGCAATGACAGCCTGAAGTCTTGAACTCCTGGACATCACCAGATGCTGGGTTTCCTCCTTTTTAATGCTCTGCCAGGCCTTTCAGTTGCTATTTGTTTGTGGGCCTTTCTGTCTGAAGTTTAGTCTTCAACAAGTGAAATGCCTGCTCAGTTGGGTTAAGATCAGGTGACTGACTTGGCCATTCAAGAATTTTCCACTTCTTTGCTTTAATAAACTCCTGAGTTGCTTTGGCTGTATGTTTTGAGTTATTGTCCATCTGTATCATGAATCAATTTGACTGCTGTATTTAGCTGGATTTGAGCAGACAGTATGTCTCTGAACACCTCAGAATTCATTCGGCTGCTTCTGTCCTGTGTCACATCATCAATAAACACGAGTGTCCCAGTGCCACTGGCAGCCATGCACACCCAAGCCATCACACTGCCTCCAGCGTGTTTTACAGATGATGTGCTATGCTTTGGATAATGAGCTGTTCCACGCCTTCTCCATACTTTTTTCTTGCCATCATTCTGGTAGAGGTTGATCTTGGTTTCATCTGTCCAAAGAATGTTTTTCCAGAACTGTGCTGTCTTTTTTAGATGTTCTTTGGCAAAGTCCAATCTAGCCTTTCTAGTCTAGCCTTTCTATTCTAGAGGCTTATGAGTGGCTTGCACCTTGCAGTGCACCCTCTGTATTTACTTTCATGCAGTCTTCTCTTTGTGGTAGACTTGGATATCGATACGCCCGCCTACCCCCTGGAGAGTGTTGTTCACTTGGTTGGCTGTTGTGAACGGGTTTCTCTTCACCATGGAAATGATTCTGCGATCATCCACCACTGTTGTCTTCCATGGACGTCCAGGTCTTTTTGTGTTGCTGAGTTCACCAGTGCTTGCTTTCTTTCTCAGGATGTATCAAACTGTAGATTTTGCCACTTGTAATATTGTAGCAATTTCTCAGATGGGTTTTTTGTTTTTGCAGCTTAAGGATAGCTTCTTTCACCTGCATGAAGAGCTCCTTTGACCGCATGTTGTCTGTTCACAGTAAAATCTTCCACATGCAAGCACCACACCTCAAATCAACTCCAGGCCTTTTATCTGCTTAATTGATAATGACATAATGACGGACTTGCCCACACCTGCCCATGAAATAGCCTTGGAGTCAATTGTCCAATTACTTTTGAGCCTCTGAAATGAAGGGATTGTGTTCAAAAAATACTTTAGTTGCCTCACATTTTTATGCAATCGTTTTGTTCACCCCACTGAATTAAAGCTCAAAATCTGCACTTCAACTGCATCTGAGTTGTTTCATTTCAAATTCATTGTGGTAATGGACAGAACCAAAATGAGAAAAAAGTTGTCTCTGTCCAAATATTTATGGACCTAACTGTATATGTACAGTACATCCGGAAAGTATTCACAGCGCATCACTTTTCCCACATTTTGTTATATTACAGCCTTATTCCAAAATGGATTAAATTCATTTTTTTCCTCAGAATTCTACACACAACACCCCATAATGACAACGTGAAAAAAGTTTACTTGAGATTTTTGCAAATTTATTAAAAATAAAAAAATTGAGAAAGCACATGTACATAAGTATTCACAGCCTTTGCCATGAAGCTCAGAATTGAGCTCAGGTGCATCCTGTTTCCCCTGATCATCCTTGAGATGTTTCTGCAGCTTCATTGGAGTCCACCTGTGGTAAATTCAGTTGACTGGACATGATTTGGAAAGGCACACACCTGTCTTTATAAGGTCCCATGGTTGACAGTTCATGTCAGAGCACAAACCAAGCATGAAGTCAAAGAAATTGTCTGTAGACCTCCGAGACAGGATTGTCTTGAGGCACAAATCTGGAGAAGGTTACAGAAAAATTTCTGCTGCTTTGAAAGTCCCAATGAGCACAGTGGCCTCCATCATCCGTAAGTGGAAGAAGTTTGAAACCACCAGGACTCTTTCTAGATCTGGCCGGCCATCTAAACTGAGCGATCGGGGGAGAAGGGACTTAGTCAGGGAGGTGACCAAGAACCCGATGGTCACTCTGTCAGAGCTCCAGAGGTCCTCTGTGGAGAGAGGAGAACCTTCCAGAAGGACAACCATCTCTGCAGCAATCCACCAATCAGGCCTGTATGGTAGAGTGGCCAGACGGAAGCCACTCCTTAGTAAAAGGCACATGGCAGCCCGCCTGGAGTTTGCCAAAAGGCACCTGAAGGACTCTCAGACCATGAGAAAGAAAATTCTCTGGTCTGATGAGACAAAGATTGAACTCTTTGGTGTGAATGCCAGGCGTCACGTTTGGAGGAAACCTGGCACCGCTCATCACCAGGCCAATACCATCCCTACAGTGAAGCATGGTGGTGGCAGCATCATGCTGTGGGGATGTTTTTCAGCGGCAGGGACTGGGAGACTAGTCAGGATGAAGGGAAAGATGACTGCAGCAATGTACAGAGACACCCTGGATGAAAACCTGCTCCAGAGCGCTCTTGACCTCAGACTGGGGCGACGGTTCATCTTTTAGCAGGACAACGACCAATATGTTTTACCATATTGTATTAGTTTAAATTAATAACTTGATTATTTTTCAAACCCATTTATTTTAGTATAGGGTTAAAGGGGACTTTAACTTGATAACTTTATATACTTTACATTGTTGCATTCATTTACATTGAATCAACCAGTACTTTATATCATTAATTTACTTCACATTTCATATACTACTTTGTCTTACTTTCATTCATTTGCTCATCTTTCATTTTCCAATTCCACTTTTCCATCCATCCATCCATCCATTTTCCAACCCGCTGAATCCGAACACAGGGTCACGGGGGTCTGCTGGAGCCAATCCCAGCCAACACAGGGCACAAGGCAGGAAACAATCCCGGGCAGGGTGCCAACCCACCGCAGGACACACACAAACACACCCACACACCAAGCACACACTAGGGCCAATTTAGAATCGCCAATCCACCTAACCTGCATGTCTTTGGACTGTGGGAGGAAACCGGAGCCCCCGGAGGAAACCCACGCAGACACGGGGAGAACATGCAAACTCCACGCAGGGAGGACCCGGGAATCGAACCCAGGACCCCAGATCTCCCAACTGCGAGGCAGCAGCGCTACCCACTGCGCCACCATTTATATTATTTCTGCGGCGGGTTGGCACCCTGCCCGGGATTGGTTCCTGCCTTGTGCCCTGTGTTGGCTGGGATTGGCTCCAGCAGACCCCCGTGACCCTGTGTTCGGATTCAGTGGGTTGGAAAATGGATGGATGGATGGATTTTACATATTCACAGGTATTTATTTACCTTGTACCCCTGTAAAACATCACTAGCAGAGCTACTCATCAATGACCAGTTGCACTCAAGGTAATCAGCGTTTACTCGGTGTTAATATTTGCAGTGCACCACCTATTGGAATGTATATTGTATTGCATGTTGTAATAAAATGCATTACAACAAATGTTTGTGAAGCACCATCTGTTGGAATGACAAATGCCATGCATATGTTTCTGTTATATACCATTTGACATGGGATTTACAAAAGTAATGTTAATGTTTATAATGTGTGATCTGTTGGAATGAAACAGACATAGTACCCGGACAGACACACGGACACTTATCCATTTATTAATATAGATACTATATATAACAATAACAATTCATTATATTCACATATTCACATCCAGGACATGATTCAGGCCGATGAACCAGAAGAAGATCCTGAAGGAAGCTTTTTGTGGTCACTAAGCAGATGAGCTTAGCATTCAGAGAGGAGTGAGTAGCAAGGGAGAAAGAGGAGAGGGAGCACTTTGTAGTTCTTGGGGGAGCAAGTGGACCTGCCACCTCTCAGGGGTCATACATTCATGTGTGTGCTTTTTTGTTATCTTTTTAAAATTATTTTTTATATTTTTAAAATGTTTCTTGATTTTTTAAAATGGTTTATTGTGTTCTGTCTCTGTATGTTTACATTTTTTTAAATTATTTTTATTAATTTTATTTCAAGAAAAGAACATAGTATACAATCAAGCGTGTAAAATTTGCATACATTAATATAATTTTTATTCACGCACCCTGCATATTCATTACCAGTATTTTTGAGCACTCCAGTTATCTACCAGGAGTAAAAAAAAAATCTCTGACTTTTTCTTTTGTGTCCATAGATGTCACTGTTGTCACAGGAAACGCTAAACTACAGAAAGCAAACAAATCCTTCCAAATAGGTCACAAATCATGAGCCAGGCAACAAAGCTGTTCAGACATGAAAATGTCAACTCTTACATTTTTGACTCATAGTAACAAATGTCCAGGAGAGGATGAGGATGGGCTGGGGAAAGAATGAACTGAACACAAAGGCCCCTCAAAAGGGTACCTTCACTTGAGCCCTCATTTACTCTCATGTCTGAAGCGCTGCTCTGACCGGCTGCCACTTTGTGTTTCTTAGTTCACTACTGGCATAAAGTGGGGGCCTAAGAAGGACCCCTCGGGGAACGCTGGCATGTTATTGGATGATAACTGAGGACCCGGGCTTACTGCCACCTACAAGCCTGATATTGACAACAGCAGCTCTCCGGTATCCACACCAGACGTTCTGATGTGTCTTTGGGGGTTTGTTATTTCTAATATTATTCATCTATTTATAGACAGAATTCCTATCTCTCTCTCTCTCTCTTGAGTTTCTGCAAAGTTTTAATTTCCCCTTGGAGACAAATAAAATCTATCTATCTATCTATCTATCTATCTATCTATCTATCTATCTATCTATCTATCTATCTATCTATCTATCTACAGGGTGGGGCAGAAATAACACACATTTCGAAAAATCACTGTGGGGTCCCCAAAGCAGGTAGAGGGGTGCGGTCCGTTCCGTTAGGTAGGGTACATAATAAAGTTTTCAGTTGTCACCATGCCGTGGTTGGGTGAGCATCGAGGCTTTGTAGTGGAGGCTTTTTTCAAAAATGGTAAATCTGTAACTGCGATGCAGAGGGCATTTCACACGCGGTTCGGTTTACATGCAAATGAAAGTGTTCCAGACCGGAAAATGATTTTGCTGTGGGTTCAAAGAGTAAGGGCAACAGGATCTGCACTGAAGAGAAAACCACCCAGATGTCCCAAAAATGTGAGAACGCCCGAAAACATCGCTGCAATGAGGGCTTCGATTGAGTTGTCTCCAGTGCGTTCAGCACGGAAACATGCCTCAGCTCTTCAGATTTCGGGAAAGAACTGTAAGGCAAATTTTACATACTGACCTTCATTGTGACATTTTGTGACTTTTTTCTGTGGGGGTACCTCAAGGCTAAGGTTTTCAAACATCGTCCTCGGTCCTTGGACCAACTAAAGGAGGCCATTCAAGAAGAAATTGAAGGAATTTCACCCGAGATGCTAGTGAGAGTGATGGAAAACTTCCAAGAACGGCCTTATAGTGCCTTTCACATCTATCTATCTATCTATCTATCTATCTATCTATCTATCTATCTATCTATCTATCTATCTATCTATCTATCTATCTATCTATCTATCTATCTATCTATCTATCTATCTATCTATCTATCTATCATGCCTGTCCTGTTCTGATGTCAGGGTCACAAACACAGTATGAAATAACATACACCATGCAATGTTAGTCTGTCTTGCTGTGCCGGTCTGCTCCAAGGTTATCATGGTTAACGAAAACTAATATCAACACTGAAACTATTAATAGGGCGGCATGGTGGCACAGTGGGTAATGCTGCTGCCTCGCAGTTAGGAGATCTGGGTTTGCTTCCTGGGTCTACCCTGCATGGAGTTTGCATGTTCTCCCCGTGTCTGCGTGGGTTTCCTCCCACAGTCCAAAGACATGCAGGTTCGGTGGATTGGTGATTCTAAATTGTCCCCAGTGTGTGTGTGTGCCCTGCGGTGGGCTGGCACCCTGCCCGGGGTTTGTTTCCTGCCTTGTGCCCTGTGTTGGCTGGGATTGGCTCTGGCAGACCCTCGTGACCCTGTAGTTGGAATATAGTGGGTTGGATAATGGATGAATGGATGGAAACTATTAATAAAAAAAAACATTTTTGTCAACTGAAATAAAATACTAAAACTAAACAACACTAGCTAAAAAGACTAACTGAAATAAAATAATAATTTGCTCAAAATGTTTTTTAGTTTTCATAACAACCGTACGTAACGGAAGGGCTAACCTGAGCTGCAGAGGTCCTGAAATTAATCAAAGTGTATTATTAATAATTACATATTTGTTTTTTGAATAAATATTCCTGCCGTTAGTCTTTAACCTTTGTAACGTTTAACTCTAAAACAGAAAGTGATCCTGCATATATTCATCCAGTAAACGGGGGCTGGTGACAGAAGGTGGGTGTTCACACAGCATTTGCGGTGACAGAGCCAGCTGAATGCGGGCACATAAAGCGTGTGACGAAGTTTGTGATTTACTTGTGCGATAATAATGATAATTGTTCAGGAGCTGATAGTGGAAACATGATAGATTCTGGCTCAACTGTTACTGAAGGATACCAAGGTGATGATTTTGGTTTGAATGTGCTCGGCAACTTTCAAAGCTGCCGTTGACTGTATTAGATAGAGATACCCGTATATACTCATGTATAAGTTGGGTCTTCAAACCCGAAAAATCGATCATAAAATCAGACCGCAACTTATACGCCCATTCAAAAATGCGACACTTAATTTTTAAATTTTTTTACATCTTTCTGCCTCATTCAAACTTGCACTAGTTCCTCAGACACATCGAATTTTGTTGCAGCAGCGCAGTTACCAACTTCTTTTGCCACTTCAACGACGTTTAATTTAAAACCAGTTTCTGTATGAGGGTGTGAGATACAAAAAACACAAATCAGTGCAAAAGTCACTTCGGAATAGTTTAGGTATCACAATGTGGTAACATAGGCACAACAGAGAGTGAGAGAGAGGTTAGGAGCACACGCATACAATACAATGCATTGCCACACCCACATAGAATAAAACGTCTGTGTGCCCCGTGGTTACTCTCTCAGGTGGGCGTTAGCATATCATAATCTCTTGGACCAATAGCGTGAATTATACGACCGACATTATAAAACACCAGAAATTATACGATAAAATCAAGTCCCAACTTATCCACAGGAGAACACATTCATGAGAATATATGGTAATTCCTTACAGAATTTCAGTCTGTTCATAAATGGCAGCATGTTAGCAGTAATTCTGATTAAGCCCCAGATACAGTACGTACACAACAATTAATACAGCAGCACACCCTAAATTCCAGGCTGCACGAGTCCAATGTCCATTATGATGAGCTGGTGCATTTCTTTGCACTTCTTGTAAATCAAGATGTAATGTGCCTGTCAACAAAACCTTTACCGTATGGACAGAAAAATCACCAGTGAGTAACGTTTCAGTTTGTTTATCAGGTGTCTGCGTTTTGTTGACAATAATTCACCTGCCTGTTCACACAGGAGCAAATTCTTTTTGAAAATAAAATGACACTGATCGAGAGACTGACAAGGTCAACAAGATCGACATAAAGTTGCTGACCAATCACTTCTGCTTTTAAAAGGTCGTTTAACAACTAAGCGATACAAACCTTGGAAAATTCCTCAGATGGCAACGTCTCTACTGAATTACAGGTAGGTAGGTGAAGAGAGTCTGCCAACTGGTGAAAATCTAAACCTACTAATGTGTTTTTGTATTTATTCTGTTTAATTTAACTTTAATAGGTTTTGCACTCACAGCTCAAAATACCTGAAAATAATCTGCTGGCAGAAGTATATTTTAAAATATTTGTCTCCTTCTTTTCAATCTTTCTCTCCCTTAAAATTGATAGTTGAAATATGATACTTTATTTGTTCTTTACATCAGCCATGTCATACATCATGTATATACTGTATATATAGTACTGTTGCAATAGGCTGGCACCCTCTCCAGGGAGTTTTCCTGCCTTGCATCCAATGCTGGTGGGATAGGCTCCTAGTTTCCTACTATCTTGCTTTGGATAAGCAAGTATTTTTTTTGTTTCTATTAACACAGCTAGGTGGGGTCTGCACACTGATTCCGGCCTAAGACCCCCGTTTTTCCTAAGCCCCCGTGATTTTCATGATCACACCAGTCAGAACACAACAGAATCTGTTTTCTGATTTTTGCTTTCTTTACAGGCCTTCAGGTGGCAAGATTCTGTCTATAAATTTTATGTGCCTGAGATGGAATCAGAGATCAGTATGGCTGGTAGAAAATAACAAAGCCCAAAAAATAACAAATAACAAGGATTTTTGAATGCAATATTGAAGGCCTTCATTATAAGCACATTGTGTTGGAGCAGGATATGTTGTGTGCTGTAGACATTTAGAGTAAAAAACCCACAAATCTTAAAATTCCCCTAAATTTCATCACAAAGTGGCCCATTCTGGGCAAGAAAAGGAAAAGATGAAAAGTGCCAACAGTCAGCACACATTTGTTCAGCACAAATGACATAGAAAATATTTGAAAAATTTTGAAACTGTATTACATTGTTCATATTCAGTATCTAGTTTTGATTATGCTCATTTTTATCAGACAAAAACAAAACCAGATAGTAAACCATGTAGTGTAGTAAGCTGCCACTAACATTAAACTCATACCCAAACCCATTAAGTGTACAGTTCTGTCTAATTGTGACACAAAACTAAACTCCATAGTAGCTCTTTAACCAGACCATAATTACTGAAACTAAAACTGAAACTAATAGATATAAAAACAAAATAGAAATTTCTTTGTGAAATAAAAACTAAAAATGCACAATGAAGGAAAACTAAAACTAAAATGAGTTTCCAAGTAAGTTCAAAATTAATATACAGTAAAACCTAGCATTGCGAGTAACTTGGTTTGTGAGTGTTTTGCAAGACGAGCTAAAATTTTTAATAAATTTTAATTTGATAAACGAGTGAGGTCTTGCAATACGTGTAGTAGTACGTATACACTTTGTCTGCTGAGTGTCACATGATCACAACTGAGCTGATGGTTCTTATCTCTCTCTCTCTTGCTGCAGGATTATGGGTAATCATCTCCCATGCTCAGTCTCAGTCGGCGTGCCACACTCATATAGTCAACATTCGTACGAGTGTATACTGTTTACTATAGCATTGTGACCATGTGTATGTGTTGTAACGTGCGAGTCCCTGTCTTGCACCCCAAAACACGAAGCTGAGTCTCAGTACTTTAGCAACACCAGCTTTATTCAGCTTGAAACAGGAAACGTAGGGTTATTTATTGTAGTGGGATCTGCCACTCTCCTATACACAGACACAGCAGTCAGGTAGGGTCGTGACCAGGTTAGTGACCAAGTAATACTGTGCCCTGCGCATTTATAATGTTCCTCGTATCACCCATCATTGGCAGGCGCTTATAGCATGTCTGGTGATCTTTTCAGATTTGCTTTTACGGCAAACTGCTACAACGCTGGGAGCCTGCGGTTGCTCGGGATGCTCTTCCGCGTGTCGACCCGTTGGGTGGAATCCCAAAAGAGTTTAGAAACCTTACAGTGCGTAAAGCATTTTTAAAATTTTGTGTCCAAGTGTAGTGACTCTTCAGGCAAAAGCAACTGTCATTGGAGAGTTTCATTGTTAAAAATTGCAAAAAAAGAAGATTCCAGTGAGCCAACAGATAGCAGAGATTCTGTTAGTAAGAGTGAAAGTCATCCTACACAATAACCCTCCTGTCTCTCGTCTCACTCACATCAACCACGATTCTTTTCAAAGGTAAAGTGCAGGTTAATTTGTTTTATGTATATTTACCTTATATTTTGTATTAATCATTTTTATATGAATAGCTTTGGGTTGTGGATAATCATCTGAGTTTCCATTATTTCTAATGGAGAAATTCATTTTGATATACGAGTGCTTTGGATTACAAGCGTGTTTCCGGAACAAATTATGCTCGCAATCCAAGGTTCCACTGTAGAAGTAAAAACTAATATAAAAAGGCTAAACTATAATAACCTTGGTCTACTCTGTTTTTATGTTAATGTATGCCTTCCTCACAGAGTCCATCTCTTATGTTTTCCTCCAGAAGTGCTATTTATGAATAATGAAGCACCAGACATGGCACCCTGTGCAGTCCTCCAAAGTTTGGAATTACGAGGGGGAGTCGAGCTAAAGATAGAAAATGGGATTGATCAGAAAATGAAACGAACCTTCACAAAACTGATGTCATGTCATTTCTTGGTGGAGTCTCCACCCTTCTCAGTGCACTTGCGCCACCTGCCTAGAAGTGCCAGTGGATTCCAGCAGAATGAAAGGTTTTGTCTCGTCCTCTTCATTCCCCAGTTTCACGCCAAAATCAAAAGTAAGAAATATGGCACTGTATTAAACAGCCCGGTGACCATGCTCTGCATTGTTAAAATTATGATCAACTCTCTGTTAAGGAGATAAGTCACCTGGGGGTCTATGGGGGGTCTTAATAAAGCCTTGATCACATCCCAATGCATTTGACAATTACAGAGATGCTGTTTCTTCACTTTATTTTTACAATTAGTGCAGTTGGCATGACACACAGAGAGTTGGTGATGATAGCAGAAAAAGCAATCCTGCAGTTTAATGCCCACACCTTAATGACTTAACAAGAGGCTTGGGAGATGAGGGTGAGCATTCAGTTCTAACTGGGGAGGGTGTGCTGTATTTAAAAAGACACAATTAGCCTTAATACGAGGGGGAGACAAGCTAAAGTTAGAAAATGGGATTTATCAGAAAATGGAAGAAACCTTAACAAAACTGATGCTGTCATTTTTTCAATGTCATCGCCACCCTTCTTAATGTACTTGCGCCACCTGCCTGGCAGTGCCAGCAGAATAAAAGGTTTTGTCTTGTCCTCTCAACCACTCATGCACCCTAGTTATTTTTGGCATTTACATGCTGAGGGGTACTCCAGTCACTACTGCAAGTTACTGGGGCTTGCTGGAGACCAACGCAAATCCTGCTATTCGATCCAAGTGGCGGGGACTGCTGCCTCAAGGAGTCCCTTTGCTGCCAGACAATGACACACTCACTACTAAGAACACCAAGGCTTGTCTGGAGAAATTGAAGTTTGAGGTATCACCACATCCTCCTGATTCGCCATACAGTGCATCCGGAAAGTATTCACAGCACATCACTTTTTCCACATTTTGTTATGTTACAGCCTTATTCCAAAATGGATTAAATTCATTTTTTTCCTCAGAGTTCTACACACAACACCCCATAATGACAACGTGAGAAAAGTTTACTTGAGGTTTTGGCAAATTTATTAAACATAAAAAAACTGAGAAATCCCATGTCCATAAGTATTCACAGCCTTTGCTCAATACTTTGTCGATGCACCTTTGGCAGCAATTACAGCCTCAAGTCTTTTTGAATATGATGCCACAAGCTTGGCACACCTATCCTTGGCCAGTTTCACCCATTCCTCTTTGCAGCACCTCTCAAGCTCCATCGGGTTGGATGGGAAGTGTCGGTGCGCAGCCATTTTAAGATCTCTCCAGAGATGTTCAATCAGATTCAAGTCTGGGCTCTGGCTGGGTCACTAAAGGACATTCACAGAGTTGTCCTGAAGCCACTCCTTTGATATCTTGGCTGTGTGCTTAGGGTTGTTGTCCTGCTGAAAGATGAACTGTCGCCCCAGTCTGAGGTCAAGAGCGCTCTGGAGCAGGTTTTCATCCAGGATGTCTCTGTACATTGCTGCAGTCATCTTTCCCTTTATCCTGACTAGTCTTCCAGTCCCTGTCGCTGAAAAACATCCCCACAGCATGATGCTGCCACCACCATGCTTCACTGTAGGGATGGTGCCTGGTTTCCTCCAAACGTGACGCCTGGCATTCACACCAAAGAGTTCAATCTTTGTCTCATCAGACCAGAGAATTTTCTTTCTCATGGTCTGAGAGTCCTTCAGGTGCCTTTTGGCAAACTCCAGGCGGGCTGCCATGTGCCTTTCACTAAGGAGTGGCTTCCGTCTGGCCACTCTACCATACAGGCCTGATTGGTGGATTGCTGCAGAGATGGTTGTCCTTCTGGAAGGTTCTCCTCTCTCCACAGAGGACCTCTGGAGCTCTGACAGAGTGATCATCGGGTTTTTGGTCACCTCCCTGACTAAGGCCCTTCTCCCCCGATCACTCAGTTTAGATGGCCGGCCAGCTCTAGGAAGAGTCCTGGTGGTTTCAAACTTCTTCCACTTATGGATGACGGAGGCCACTGTGGTCACTGGGACCTTCAAAGCAGCAGAAATTTTTCTGTAACCTTCCCCAGATTTGTGCCTCGAGACAATCCTGTCTCGGAGGTCTACAGACAAGTCCTTTGACTTCATGCTTGGTTTGTGCTCTGACATGAACTGTCAACTGTGGGACCTTCTATAGACAGGTGTGTGCCTTTCCAAATCAGGTCCAGTCAACTGCATTTACCACAGGTGGACTACAATTAAGCTGCAGAAACATCTCAAGGATGATCAGGGGAAACAGGATGCACCTGAGCTCAATTTTGAGCTTCATGGCAAAGGCTGTGAATACTTATATACATGTGATTTCTCAATGTTTTTATTTTTAATAAATTTGCAAAAATCTCAAGTAAACTTTTTTCACGTTGTCATTATGGGGTGTTTTGTGTAGAATTCTGAGGAAAAAAATGAATTTAATCCATTTAGGAATAAGGCTGTAACATAACAAAATGTGGAAAAATTGATGCAACGTGAATACTTTCCGCGTGCACTTTATTTGGCACTGTGTGATTTCCATGTTTTATGTTTTATGGACAGAATTTCTAGGCACAGCCAAGGAGCGGAGGGGGTCTTGTTCGGTGACTTCAGAATCTCTTCTCTGCTATTTGCAGATGACGTGGTTCCATTGACTTCATTGAACAGTGACCTTCAGCTCTCACTGGAGTGGTTCGCAGCCGAGTGTGAAGCAGTGGGGATGAGAGTCAGCACCTCCAAATCCGAGGCCATGGTTCTCAGTCGGAAAAGGGTGGAATGCTGTCTCCGGGTTGGGAACACATTACTGCCTCAAGTGGAGGAGTTCAAGTATCTCGGGGTCTTGTTCACGAGTGAGGGAGGAATGGAGCGGGAGGTCGACAGATGGATCGGTGCGGCAACCGCAGTAATACAGCTTTGCAACGGTCCGTCGTGGTGAAGAGAGAGCTGAGCCAAAAGACGAGGCTATCGATTTACCAGTCGATCTATGTTCCTACCCTCACCTATGGCCACGAGCTTTGGGTAGTGACCAAAAGAGCAAGATCATGGATTCAAGCGGCCGAATTGAGTGGCTGGACTTTCCCTTAGACAGAGGGTGAGGAGCTCAGTTATCCAGGAGAGACTCGGAGTAGAGTCGCTGCTCCTCCGCATTGAGAGGAGTCAGTTGAGGTGGTTCGGGCATCTGGTCAGGATGCCCTCTGGATGCCTCCCGGGGGCGGGGGTGTTCCGGGCATGTCCCACTGGGAGAAGGCCACGGGGCAGACCCAGGACAAGCTGGAGGGATTATATCTCCCGGTTGGTCTGGGAATGCCTCTAGGTCCTTCCAGAGGAGCAGAGGGTCTGGGATTCCCTGCTTAGGCTGCTGCACCCGCGACCCGACCTCAGATAAGCGGTGGATAATGGATGGATGGTTTCCATCTTTTTGGACCACTAAAAAAAACATCTGGGTGGTCGTCAATTCAAGACAGATGGCGACATGAAGAAAGTGGTGTGCGAGTGGCTGCGAGGACAGGACAAAACCTTTTATTCTGCTGGTACTGCCAGGCAGGTGATGCAAGTGCACTGGAGACTGCATTAAGAAATGACATAAGCAGTTTTGTTAAGGTTCGTTCAATTTTTGAATAAATCCCATTTTCTAACTTTAGCTTGACTCCTCCTCATATTTCTGGAGATTCAGAAAGTCTTAAGACCCCCTTCTGTTCTGCATTCTTTAATCCATTTATTTTTAAATGCCTATATTTGCCATTTTTGCCCATCAATCTACACTCAATAACCTTAACAATGCACTCAGTAATGACAAAGTGAAAACATGCATTCAGAAAGGTTTGCTAATTTATTAAAAAGCGAAAACTGAAATCAGGAATTCAGACCCTTAGTATTTCATTGAAGATCTTCTGCCAACAATTCCAGCTTTGAGTCTTCTGGGGTACGACTCCACAAGCTTTGCACTTCTAGATTTGGATAGTTTATCCCATGCTTCCTGGAAAACCCACCCATCTGTAAATGGTCATCTTCTGGTGTCTCCACAGACATAATATGGTCGCTTTAAGTCAGCAGTGCCTTGGCTATATGCATCAGGTCATCGTCATACTGAAAGGTGAAACGCTGCCCCAGTCTCAGGTGACGTGCACTCTGGAGAAGGTTTTCTTCAAGGACCTCTGTGCATTAGGCTGCGTTCGTCCCTCCCTCAATTATGACCAGCTTCTCCTTCCCTGCTTTGTTGAGGCAGAGGTCACGGCAGCCTGACTTTTCACAAGAAGGAACATGGAGTCTCAGGAAGGTTTTATTGCGTTATTTACACAAGGACTGAAATCAAGTGAAATGAGCGCCGAAGGAGGGGCAAACCATACTTTTATTACAATTCTTATCTCCCACCACATTTGTCCCTGTCATCTGACTCCCTAACATTCCATTCCCCGCTATCCTGCCTCCAACTGGTTCCACCAATATTTCCCAGTTTACTGGCTGTAGCATCTTTCCCATACCTCACATATGCTTGACAGAGCCTAATCCCGCCTAGTACTGGTCTAGTTGTCGCCACCAATATTTTCAACCTTAAGTTCATATCTCTTATCTAGAGTAGTGGAATCCACTTCCCATCCTGCAGTGCACACTTGACCTCCAGTCTATAAAATGTTGGTGGTTTCTGTCTTATTCGGCTACATAAAAAAGAACAGGCCTAAGCCTTTCCAGTCAAATTCTTACAGTGCTTGTGCTTAATAAAATATAATACAGTGTAGGGCCATTAAGCCGTGGTGATTGGGGTCCAAACTGCTTAACCGCGGCTTAGGTGGTCCGCGGCTTAAATATTTTTTGATAATGCATAAATTACAATAAATAATGAAAAAATAAATGTTTTTTGATCACAATCCTTTCCCACGTGTTGACCCGCAAGTCGACATTTTGAAAGTAGCGCCATAGTCTCATGATCGCGATATTGCGTGCTGCATATTAAATGCATATTTCGATGACATCCAGCTTTTGCTGAACATCATATGAAGCGTGTTTACGTTTATTACTCATGGCGTAAAAATTTTTAAAGCAAATATGATGTGCTCGCTATAGATTCAGAAACTGAAGTGATTTACGTTGGGTTTGTGACTCATATTTATACAATTTCAAGTTTTATCAGATTATTGAATTAAAAATAATACTTTAAATACGAGTCGATTTTTTGTGGATTTACCATGGATTAACTAGCATTGTAAGGTGTGAATTGGTTACAATGGAGTCCTCCATGACGCTGACACTCAGCATGGATAAAACAGATTAATATTTGAATTTCATTGTAAGTTATTTGTTTATTGATAAATAAAAGACTAATCTTCTATAAATACCTCTTTGAAGTTATAAGCCAACATTTAAATATTTAATCCGTGATAGTGCATAGCATGTCAATTACGGACATTCGAAATGCCAAAATGACAGCTGTCAACACCTGTCTCGAGTGTTTGAGAGGCCATGTTTAGGTCCGTACGATCCATAGTGTCAAAAAATTGGGATCCAAGCTTTTTGCGTGGCTTAAGCCGAATTCACGGATTACTGGCCCGCGGCTTAATGGCCCTACACTGTACTTATTTCTTGTACGTGATCATGATTAATTTTGAATACATATTAATCACCAGTAAGATAAATATTTTCCTCTATAGCTTATGAGAAGCACCCCCATAGCATGATGCTGCCACCACCATGCTTCACCGTAGAGATGGTATTAGGCAGGAGAGGAGCTAACATACATAATGCTTGGAGTTCTGCCCACAGAGTTCCATTTTTGTCTCATCAGACCATAGAAGGTCTAAGTTTTTAGAGTCCGGCTGCTTCCTGTTTTTCTCTAAGGTTGCGAGACATGGACACTATCCAGTGACCTGAGACGAAGACTGGACTCCTGTGTCTCTTCAGAGAATTCTTGGGTAGCACTAGTTTGACTTTGTGTTGCTCACGGAGTCCCGAATGAGGCACATTACCTGCATTGTGAAGGAGAGTCAGTTACGCCACTACGGCCATGTGGCACGATTCCCAGAGATTCTTCTGGATCACAGGATCCTTATTGTTGAGGACCTGAGTGGCTGGACCAGGCCAAGGGGAAACCCATGTAACACATGGCTGCAGCAGATAGAGGACCATTTCTGATTGGTGGGACTGGACCGCGTGTCTGCCTGGGGGGGTTGACAGCCAGGATCCCAAGCTGTTTTGTCATGTGGTGGGTGCAGCAAAGCGCTATACCAGTCCATGCTCCTCAACCTGACCTGACCTCTCAGAGATCCTTAAATGCTGTTTGGCTTCCATCCAGTACCATAAACAGCTGAGTGCTGCTGAAATGGTCATCCTTCCCTCTGGTTCTCCTATCTCAGTAGATGATTTCTGAGGCACTGTTAGAGTAACCATTGAGTTCTTCTTCACCTGCCTGACCAAGGTCATTCTTACCACGTTACTCAGTTTGGCTGGATAGCCAACTCTAGGAAGAGTCCTGGTGTTGCCACACAATTCTTTAAGCCATGTGCTCATGGAAACAGTCAAATCTTTAGAAATGGTTTTACCACCCCACCTTGATCTATGTCTCACCATTATTGTTTTCTACAGAGAGTTCCTTAGAATTCATGGCTCGGTTTTTAGTCATGACACATGGTGTGACTTGTGGACCTCGTATACACAGGTATGCATGTGCCTTTCTAAATAGTGTCCAACCAACTCAATTGGCCACAGGTGGACTCCACTCAAGTTCTAGACACATCTCAAGGACAATTCAAACAAATGGGATGCACCGGGGCACAGTTTGGAGAGCCACCGCAAAGCGAGTGATTACTGCTACTTCTGTTGTTTTTTTGATAAATTTGTAAACCTTTCTGGAAACACAGCTTTCAGTTTCTCATTATGGGTCACAGTGTAGAATGATGGGCAAAAATGGCAAATGTATCCATTTAAAATGAAATCTGCAACATCATCATCACGTGTGCAGAAAATGAAGAGGTCTGAATACTTCCTGAATTCAGTGTTGTCTATTGAGAACACCATTTTCCATGATAAAGATACAGTGCATTTGCTTTGTTTTTACAATTAATGCAGATAAGGTGACACACAGTGAGTCACTTGTGAGGACTCTTCTCAGTGTTCTGTTTCTCTTCTTGGTATCCTCAAGTGGCACTTGGTGCCACTGCTCTACTGTCAAGTCATTTGCCTGCCTATGACAGCAACATCAACATTTATTTCTATAGTACGTTTTCATCCAAAAAGTGTAACTCAAAGTGCTTTACAAAATGAAATAAAAGGAAGTTAATATAAAACATAAGCAAACACGATTAGGCAATAATATCAAACAGGATGTAACAAAGAAAAAGGCCAGGAGGACAAAAAAAACAAACAAAACAAAACAACGACAAAAAATAAATTCAGTTAGGCTGGAGAAAAAAAACAAAATCTGCAGGGGTTCCAAGGCCAAAAGACCACCTAGTCCCCACTGGGCATTCTACCTAACATAAATGTTCAAAATCATTTTCAGGCTTCACATGGAAGAAATTGATGATGATGGTCATGTGGACATCTGGGACAGACACCATTCAGTTGATAAACACATGATACCTTGATCAGGTGGTGGTGGTGGTGGCGGCACAGAAGAACTAGAAAAGACAGCAGAGAATAGTACAGATTACTAGGTAATTGCAGAACCTAGAGGAAAATGATAATTCAGTCCCCCCATAGACTAATAGGGAAACAACTAAAATCTTCTTCTTCTTTTTGCTGCTCCTACTAGGGGTCACCACAGCGGATTATCCTCTTTCATATCTTTCTGTCTTCTTCATCTTGCTCTGCCACACCAGCCACCTGCGTTTCTTTTCCCGCCACATCCATAAACCTTCTCTTAGGCCTTCCTCTTTTCCTTTTGCATGGCAGCTCTATCCTTAGAACCCTTCTCTCAATATACTCAGCATCTCTCCTCTGCACATGTCCAAACCAACGCAATCTCGCCTCTCTGACTTTGTCTCCCAACTGTCCAACCTGAGCAGACCCTCTAATGTCCTCATTTCTAATCCTATCCATCCTCATCACACCCAATGCAAATCTGAGCATTTTTAACTCTGCCACCTCCAGCTCTGTCTCCTGCTTTCTGGTCTGTGCCACCGTCTCCAACCCATATAACATAGCTGGTCTCACTACCATCCTGTAGACCTTCCTTTTCACTCTTGCTGATATCCGTCTGTCACAAATCACTCCTGACACTCTTCTCCACCCTGCCTGCACTCTCTTTTTCACCTCTCTTCCACAATCCCCCATTACTCTGTACTGTTGATCCCAAGTATTTAAACTCATCCACCTTCACCAACTCTACTCCCTACATCCTCACCATTCCACTGACCTCCCTCTCATTTACACACATGTATTCTGTCTTGTTCCAACTGACCTTCATTTCTTTCCTCTCTAGACGATATCTCCACCTCTCCAGGGTCTCTGCAACCTGATCCATACTCTCACTACAGATCATAATGTAATCAGCAAACATCATAGTCCACGGGGACTCGTCTGTCCAACTGTCCATCACCATTGCAAATAAGAAAGGGTTCAGAGCCGATCCCTGAAATAATCCCACCTCCACGTTGAATGCATCTGTCACTCCTACCGCAGACTTCACCACTGTCACACTTCCCTCGTACATATCCTGTACAACTCTTACATACTTCTCTACATACAATTAAAATGTAGCTACAAAAAAGACATTTTAAAATAATGGGTTTTAATAGTTTTTTTAAATTGTTCAACAGTAATAGTCTGGCAAATGTCTGTTGGTAAAGTTTCCAAAAGAAAAGTGACCTCGGATAAAGGAATGATTGGATCAGAGGGTCTTTTCATCTGATTGGTCAGTCCAGTATTGACCCAGCTGGGGTCGGCTTGTTGCCTGAGGTGTCCAGGACTCTGACTGTGTCTGGCTTGTCTCTGACTCCTTTTCTATAATCTGGGTGTGGTCTTACTATTAGCAAATGGACAGATGTTGTTGTTTTTCATTTATGTTCATTCGGTTCTGGTTTGTTTTTGATGTATTTGAACAGATCAGCATCCTCAAATGTGCTCGTTCTGCATTTAGTGACTGCTACATATTCAATTCTTCCATTTTGCCTTCAGAGCTGTTGCTGCACTCTACGCTGGCACTTGATGAGGAGCGCCGTGCAAGAACAAAGTATAGTAAAACCTTGATTATCCGTCACTCAATTAACCATCGGTCTCTGTTAACCGTCAGGGCAAAAAAAAACCCATTACTCACGCCAGCACCTATCCATTAGTGTCCTACTACTGCCATGTGGTACACCGCAAGCTCTGCCCATTGGAACAACTTTCTTTTGTGCTAGCACGTAGTGTTCTTCCCAGCACCATGTTTAAGGCCATATTATGAAATCACAGTGGCAGTTACGTACCTTCGGTTTTAATAGCTTTTCGTAGCTTTTCTCTTTTGTTATAGTTAATCTACTATACAGTGGAACCTCTGTTCACGAACGTCTCAGTATACGTACAAATCAGTTTACGACCAAAACGTTCGCCAAACTTTTGCCTCGGTTCAAGACCAAACACTCGGTATACGAACAAGCCAGGTTCCCTTTCGGTATGTACATGTTCAGTCTCTCCCTGTGCATTTCCGGTGCAGCAAGCAAGAGAGAGAGTGAGAGCGCGACACACACACACACACACACACACACACACACACACACACACGCACACGCACACACACGTACACACACACAGGCAGCGCGAGAGAGAGAGCTGCGCACACACACAGGCAGCGCGAGAGAGAGACAAACGCGTACACACACAGGAGCGCGCGCGAGAGACACACAGGCGCTCCAGGCTCACAAAAGAGAGACACACGCACACACACACACAGGCACGCGAGAGAGAGAGTGAGCGAACGAGCGAGAGAGGGAGGGACGCATAAGGTAGAGAAGGCTTGTTTTTGTTTTCAGTTCTGTTTACAGTGTGCAATGTTACTTTTCTTGGTGGCTTATTAAATTACGGATTTTTCAAATGTTCATTTTTTTCCCCTGTGCTTAAAACTCATTAAAAAAAAGTGTTTTTAGCGAGTGGTTCCTAGCACTATAGCGCGAACTATTGCAGTGTTAGTTTTCTCTGTTGTTCAAGGTTTTCTCAGTGTTATTCAATGTTTTTACATTTAGTTTACTATTACGCTGTGCATTCTATGGTATAATTAACTATATTTGTGCTTATAAATTAAAAAAAAATATATATTAACATACTGTTCGTATGGTCTGGAACGAATTAATTGTATTTACATACAGTCCTATGGGGGAAATTGCTTCGGCTCATGACCAAATCAGTTTACGACCAGAGTTTTGGAACGAATTTTGGTTGTGAACCGAGGTTCCACTGTACATTGTTATGGCCGATAAACGTATGTGTGTGGTGTTGGAATTGTCAAAAAAAATTGAAATAATTAAACGTTTGTGAAACAGAGAGAGTGCTTCAAGTATCGCTTCAATTTATGGATTAGGAAGAACAACAGTAAACAATATAAATCGTGATGCAGACAAAATTAACTATTCATCCATCCATCCATTTTCCAACCCGCTGAATCCAAACACAGGGTCACGGGGGTCTGCTGGAGCCAATCCCAGCCAACACAGGGCACAAGGCAGGAACCAATCCCGGTCAGGGTGCCAACCCACCGCAGGACAGAAAATTAACTAACGTGTTGAAAATGGAAACCACTGACCGTAATGTGATTCTATATTAATGTTAATGTCCTTCTGCATTTGTGATTTTCTTTTTAAATTCAGTTCTATTATGTTTTGTTAATATAATTTGAGGTGCAGGCAGACAATGATGTTTTGGTTCAGCTTCAGGATCACCTCAAAAAATTCAGTCTGTTTGAAAAATTTCAATCTGGTTTCCGAACTTCTCACAGCACAGAGACAGCCCTGGTCAGAGTCACCAATGACCTCCTGATGACAGCTGACCAGGGCTCTCCATCACTCCTTATCCTTCTGGACCTCACAGCTGCATTTGATACGGTAGATCATAATATTCTCCTCTATCATCTCCACTATATAATTGGACTTTGGAGTGCTTTGGAGTGGTTTGAGTCCTATGTTACAGACTGGCTGAGTATGTGGCCCTGGGGGGGGTGCTAAATCTCATACCCACACTGTCACCTGTGGGGTCCCACAAGGATCAGTCCTTGGGCCGACCCTCTTTAATATCTATATGCTACCCCTGGGTCACATCATTCACAAGCATGGAGTTTCATTCCATTGCTATGCCGATGATACGCAGCTCTATGTGAGACTGGATTCGACTTCTCTTACACCTCCATTAACTCTTTCCTCTTGCTTGGATGAGATTGAGGCCTGGATGTCCAAGAACTTCCTTAACCTGAACAGCACTAAAACTGAAGTTCTTTTAATTGACACCCCCATCAACTTCGTTCCTCTGTAAATTGTATTTCCTTTTCTGATCGTACCATTACCCTCTACCCTTCTGTTACAAATCTGGGTGTCAAGTTAGACTCCCATCTGTCATTCGATACACATGTCCATCACCTTTGTAAAATTGCATTCCTTCATCTCCGAAACATAGCCAAACTCCGTCCCTGCCTCTCCCTCTGTGATGCTGAAAAGCTGGTTCATGCCTTTGTCTCCTCCAGACTGGACTATTGTAATGCACTCCTCATCAGCAAGAGCCTTCAAAAGCTCCAACAAATTCAAAATAGTGCTGCAAGAATCCTGATGAGGGTGCAGAAATATGAACACATTTCACCAATCCTTCTGTCACTTCATAGGCTCCCTATCCACCTCCATATCAAATACAATACATTTACTCACCAGTGTATCCATGGAAATGCTCCACAATATCTTAAGGAACTCCTTATACTACAATCCACTACAAGAAACCTCCGTTTTACAAATACCTACCGCCTTCACACCCCTGTGACCAAACTTCATACAATGGGTGACCGAGCCTTTGCAGTCGCTGCTCCACAGCTCCGGAATGTCCTACCAGAGAGCCTGAGAACACAGCAGATTGTGGGCTGTTTTAAAAAACAGCTAAAGACTTTACTATTTAGGAAAGCTTATTAACAAGAATGTTATAATTATTGTTGTTTAATCTCTGTTTTTAACTTGTTTTGCCTTTGTTTAAACTTATTATGTTGCACTTTGAGATTTACTGCTGGTGGACACGTCTGTTAGGAGATGAGTGACAGGAGAATTTAGGAGAAAAAGGAAGGACATTTTGAGTAAGGACTCAGGAGACAATAAACAGGAGTGTTTGCGGTAGAGAGAAAGACAGAACGTGAGGGGCAGGAGATGGTAGGGAAAGCTTTCTTTGATTGTTTTGGAGGTGTACTTTGTAACCCAGTTAACGGAACGGAATATAAGACAGGACACCTTTTGTTACGGAACAAAATCACCAAGTAAAACATAGAAAACTCCAGTACCTCTGAGTTGTGTTTGCTTATTACGCTGGCCATTGCAATATTTTATGAATTAATTAATTTTGTTAATACTATATTATATTTTGTTAATATTGTTTTGTTTTGTAAATAAATATAACTTTTCACTAAACTAATCTACTGTATATCATTTTTAAAGTAGCTGTTCAGTTATCTGTCTTTCCTCTTATTCATCATGGCCTCAGTCCCGACTCCAGGGTTTACTGTAGTTTGTACTGTTGTATTGTATTTCTGAGGTGGCCGTGACAGATTGGCCATCTAGCTCTGTGATCTGTCTTGTATTTACCCCATTTTTGATACCCATTGGTAGCCCATCCTACATGGAAGATGGTCGCTCTCTGAACTGCCCTTCCCAAGATTTTCTACATTTTTTTTCCTTCCAGTTTTTTTCGTGTCTTAGAGAGTCAAGTCTGGTGGGCTGTCAAAAACCAGGGCCCATTAAAGCCCATGTATGCCAATGTAAAGGCATTCCTTGTGTGATTTTGGGCTATAAATGAAATAAATTGTTGTTGTTGACTACTATGTAGATTTTGGTCCACCACTTTAGTTAACGTGCCACACTGCTTGCTCACAGATGTTCTCTTCTGACCACCATTCCAAAGTCACGCTATGTAGGATGGATGCTTTAGAGCAGGGGTGTCGAACTCCGGGCCTGGAGGGCCGCAGTGGCTGCAGGTTTTCATTCTAACCCTTTTCCTAATCAGTGACCAGTTTTCACTGCTAATTCACTCATTTGCCCTTTGTTTTAATAGCCCTGTTTTTAAGGATTCAGTGCTCTGAATTGATTCATTTCTTCATTAAATGACAGCCAAACAGAAATGAGATATGAAACAAGCCAACCGATGACCAGCTAAATTAGGTCTTCAAACTCCAACCAATTTCACTCCAACCAGTTTTTTAATGAGAAGCTGATTCTTGCTGTTAATTAAACTCATTCTTTAATTCCATGGCTTGTTGCTGCTCTCATTCTGCCACAGCAGACATTTCCAAAATTGTTGATTTTCTGTTTTTTCTAAGAACACCGTGAAAATGTTTTGGTGATCTGAGAGATCTATCTTACTGAAACTTTCACCTTTCTTTATTTTCAGATATTGTGGATAGCTGGTCGTGTGGGCATCTCGTTTTGTGTCTTTTTATTGTTTTGCTGCTAATTAAGTAAAAAGAAACAACAAAGGGGGCTGAGTCAAGTTAATTAAAATTAAGGCAAAAAAAAGTTAATTAGCAGCAAAAAACTAGTTACTAATGAAGAAGATGGTTAGAATGAAAACCTGCAGCCACTGTGGCCCTCCAGGACCGGAGTTCGACACCTGTGCTTTAGAGGGTAAAGTCCCATTTATAAAACTTGAACAAAAAGAAGCTTGAAATGTGCGTATGCAACTTCCCAAGTAAACTTCAGAATTTCGAAAAGAAAAGTTGATGGGGGAATATGCGTATATTTATGGCAACTCTGACCCAAGCATAAGCAATATTTTAGATATGGTGAGAAATGATGACATCCTTGATCATGCAGGGAAATGCGACCAAAACAACTAAATGACGCATAGTAATTAATGTCACGAGCCATTATGTTAATTTGAATTCATGAGACTAATCTATTAAACGTCAAAAGTGGCCAATATGATGTACAGACTGTATTTTAGATCCCTTTTAGAGGGTCCATGTTGCGTATTTGCACTAGACAACTTTTTTAGTTTTTCGTCAGTTTATATCAGTTACCTGTTGTCACCTCTCTGGAAACTGTCCGACGGGTCAACAGTATCTGTGCCAGTCTTCAGCTCCATCATGTCTGCTGTGCTGGAAGCCATCAAGTGACTGCCAAGGCACTACATCTAGTTTTTGTATGGTGTACGTACACATAGATAAAATATATTTTTGCCAACATTTAAACGCAATTTGCAACAGTGTTCAGTTCTCTTAACATAATCAGAAAAATGTAATGCGTTCATATTGCAATAAGGGCACCTAGCAATAATGAAGCTGCTTTTGCTAACTGTGAGCAATGCCATTCCATTAAAGCAGAAGATGAGACTGACAAACATCGTGGCTCAGTGATCTGGTCATCTCATGATCTGTTCATTTTGAGGCAAAGTTCCTTTGATAGACATGGTGGTGCTGAATGTAGTGGCTGGGTTTTTTGGTAACGTAACTGACGAATCCTACAGTGTTTCATATGGTCAGTACTATTACTTGTAATAGAAATCACATCATTACATGTGCCAGGTGATAGTGGCTACCTGCTCAGTTGATGACGCTTTACGCCTTTCCCGAATCCCCAGAATGCAGAGGAGAGGTGCTATAATGCCACAAGTGATCTTGCACTGTTCGTAGCAGAGCACAGCCAGTCACTCTTGAATGCAGGGGGCGGGGTCTCGAGCTGCACTACTAGCCAATGAAGTTCTGCAGCATCGAGACTGCATATGTATGAGGTTGATTAGCATGTTCCATATATGGATGTTTCTGGGTGCATTCATGTGTGCATTGTAAACTTTATAAAATGGTAAATTTTGCACAGTAATGAGCGTACACTAGGATTTTTTTTTAATGTAATTTTTTGGCATTTTCGTTTTTTTTTTTTGTGTGCACATATTTTCACGCTTGAATCCACACAAAGTTTTAAAAATGAGGCCCCTGTTATGAGATACGGGCTGAGACAGTTCATGACTATGTCGTCAGTGTGAGTTGGCAACAGCATGTTTGTTCAGTGTGTGACAGACGGCCGGGGCCCTTGCCCAACCGGGATGCCTCCACACTGGAAGAACCGGGGTAGGGAGCATATCCAGAGCATTACCTCCCCTAGAACACTAGATGGCAGCGGGTGGCTGGGTTGCAGTGGTGCCTCAGAGAGCTCCATGGGAGCTGGAGTTTGGTGCAGCCCTGTTGGGATCCATGGGTGCCACCAGGGGGTGCTGTAACTGCTTCTGAGCCCTTGAGTGCAGCTCTTCTGCCACACCCGGAAATGCGTCAACAAGCACCTGGAGCACTTCCGGGTGCCTTTTAAAAGAAGCCATCAGCCACTACTCCAGGAGCCAGAGTTGGGTGGGAGAAGATGAAGCTTGTCCGGAGGAGTGGAGGAGGAAAAGAGAAAGAGAAAAAGAAAGGCAGACACTTAGCTTCCAATCTTCGATTCCTGTTTAATGTAATATATTCACCCAAAAGGTCTAACACCCCAGATTTATTATCGTTGGATGCAGAAAAAGCATTTGATATGGTTGAATGAAACTAACTTTTCACCATATTAGAGAAATTTGGGCTTGGCCCGACCATTTGTGCATGGATCAAACTACTGTATACCAGTTCAGAAGGTTCAGTTTGTGTTAACAACATTAATCCAGACTACTAGAACACGGTACTAGAAAAGGATGTCAATTGCAATCTCCTATAAAAATACTATTTTAGTGTTTAGACCTATTTGGTGAGAGAATACTTTCTTTCTCTTTAATTCGTGATTCAGCCCTTTCCCATTCCAGCTCACAAAGTTAACTGTTTGGTCATGAAGATATTGCTTTGGAACTTTTGTTGTCATTTTGCAGTCTTACAGTGGTGTGAAAAACTATTTGCCCCCTTCCTGATTTCTTATTCTTTTGCATGTTTGTCACACAAAATGTTTCTGATCATCAAACACATTTAACCATTAGTCAAATATAACACAAGTAAACACAAAATGCAGTTTGTAAATGGTGGTTTTTATTATTTAGGGAGAAAAAAAAATCCAAACCTACATGGCCCTGTGTGAAAAAGTAATTGCCCCCTGAACCTAATAACTGGTTGGGCCACCCTTAGCAGCAATAACTGCAATCAAGCGTTTGCGATAACTTGCAATGAGTCTTTTACAGCGCTCTGGAGGAATTTTGGCCCACTCATCTTTGCAAAATTGTTGTAATTCAGCTTTATTTGAGGGTTTTCTAGCATGAACCGCCTTTTTAAGGTCATGCCATAGCATCTCAATTGGATTCAGGTCAGGACTTTGACTAGGCCACTCCAAAGTCTTCATTTTGTTTTTCTTCAGCCATTCAGAGGTGGATTTGCTGGTGTGTTTTGGGTCATTGTCCTGTTGCAGCACCCAAGATCGCTTCAGCTTGAGTTGACGAACAGATGGCCGGACATTCTCCTTCAGGATTTTTTGGTAGACAGTAGAATTCATGGTTCCATCTATCACAGCAAGCCTTCCAGGTCCTGAAGCAGCAAAACAACCCCAGACCATCACACTACCACCACCATATTTTACTGTTGGTATGATGTTCTTTTTCTGAAATGCTGTGTTCCTTTTATGCCAGATGTAACGGGACATTTGCCTTCCAAAAAGTTCAACTTTTGTCTCATCGGTCCACAAGGTATTTTCCCAAAAGTCTTGGCAATCATTGAGATGTTTCTCAGCAAAATTGAGACGAGCCCTAATGTTCTTTTTGCTTAACAGTGGTTTGCGTCTTGGAAATCTGCCATGCAGGCCGTTTTTGCCCAGTCTCTTTCTTATGGTGGAGTCGTGAACACTGACCTTAATTGAGGCAAGTGAGGCCTGCAGTTCTTTAGACGTTGTCCTGGGGTCTTTTGTGACCTCTCGGATGAGTCGTCTCTGCGCTCTTGGGGTAATTTTGGTCGGCCGGCCACTCCTGGGAAGGTTCACCACTGTTCCATGTTTTTGGCATTTGTGGATAATGGCTCTCACTGTGGTTCGCTGGAGTCCCAAAGCTTTAGAAATGGCTTTATAACCTTTACCAGACTGATAGATCTCAATTACTTCTGTTCTCATTTGTTCCTGAGTTTCTTTGGATCTTGGCATGATGTCTAGCTTTTGAGGTGCTTTTGGTCTACTTCTCTGTGTCAGGCAGCTCCTATTTAAGTGATTTCTTGATTGAAACAGGTGTGGCAGTAATCAGGTCTGGGGGTGGCTACGGAAATTGAACTCAGGTGTGATACACCACAGTTAGGTTATTTTTTAACAAGGGGGCAATTACTTTTTCACACAGGGCCATGTAGGTTTGGATTTTTTTTCTCCCTAAATAATAAAAACCATCATTTAAAAACTGCATTTTGTGTTTACTTGTGTTATATTTGACTAATGGTTAAATGTGTTTGATGATCAGAAACATTTTGTGTGACAAACATGCAAAAGAATAAGAAATCAGGAAGGGGGAAAATAGTTTTTCACACCACTGTAACTTAAAATAGGACAGCTTTGACCTTAATTTCCAGTTTTCCTAGGAGTTATTGCCAAATGTTACGTTGGCACTTATAATTCTAAGGATTAAAAGGATAGATTACAGACAGCTTGCTCTCTTTCTCTCCCCCCTAGTCCCCCCGCTCCCCCATTTTACCTCCCCACGTGAGGCTAGACCACACTTCACAAAGTCCCAGTCCTCTGACATACAGTACCTAGAGACAGAGCACGTCCAAAACAAAAACAAGCCCCCCAGCAGCGGAATGCGTACAAGGATTAAAATAGAGATATCTGTTGACAAGATCATAAAGTTCGAGGATGACACGACGGTGATCGGACTCATCTCGGGCAAGGAGGGTGAGCTGGCATACAGGGATGAGGTGGTGCAGCTGTCAGAGTGGTGCAGAGTCAATAACCTGCTCCTCAACACCACAAAAACAAAGAAGCTTGTTATTGACTTTAGAAAAAACAAAACTGACATCCAGCCACTCATCATTGGCGTGGCCTGTGTGGAGAGGGTCCCAGTGTTCAGGTTTCTAGGCATTGAGCTGGAGGATGACCTGACCTGGAGCGCCAACACCAAGGAGCTGCTGAAGAAGGCGCAGCAGAGACTGTATTTTCTGAGAATCCTCAGAAAGAACCATCTCCCCAGAAATCTGCTCCTTGCCTTTTATCACTGTTCCATCGAGAGTGTGGTCACGTACGGACTGTGTGTGTGGTATAATAATAATAATTTATTACATTTATATAGCACTTTTCTCAGTACTCAAAGCGCTATCCACACAGGGAGGAACCAGGAAGCGAACCCACACTCTTCTACAGTCTCCTTACTGCAAAGCAGCAGCACTACCACTTGCGCCACCTGTGAGGACGATATGGCAAGCTGTACCTCCTCAGAATTGAAAGCGCTCCACAGGGTCATCAGGACAGCAGAGAAAACAATTGGTTGTACCCTCTCCACTCTGGAACAAATTTACACCTCCCGATGCCGCAAAAAAGCAATAGACATTTCACAGGATTCATCACATCCCGGTCATTGCCTCTTCCAGCTTTTGCCATCAGGCAAGAAATACAGAGCAATGAAAACCAGGAGAAACCGCCTTAAAAACAGCTTTAATCCAAAAGCAATCATGGCCCTGAACTCAGAATAAAACTGCTCCATATCATTCTCCCAATGTACAATATAGGCCTTAAGTCAACCAGTGCAATTTGTACATTTAACCAGTGCAATTTGTATATTTTGTAAATTACTTTTATTACTATTCGGTTTGTTATTATTTTCTCTCTTGTCTTTTAAACTCTTATGCCTCACACTGAGTCAACTGCACCTTCAATTTCATTGTTCCTTTGTAAAAGTGACAATGACAATAAAGATCTATCTATCTATCTATCTATCTATCTATCTATCTATCTATCTATCTATCTATCTATCTATCTATCTATCTATCTATCTATCTATCTACAATACAGTCCAAATACTATCTCTTTATTATAAAAGAAAATCTTGAGACAAGACTTTTGCCAAGAGATTTTTTCAAGTTCCAGCCTCCTCTCAGCCATTTTCAACCACGGTCCTCTCACCTTTCATTCGTATGAATGCTTTTGTCAGACGCAGTTCCTGCTCTCTCAGCTCTTTTACGCTTTTAAGTTCCTAATAAAAATAAGACGTATTATGTCCAAATCTTATTGAAGAATTTCACCCAGAAGGGTTATCAACAGAAGAAATGAGTACTCGGGCAATCCTAGCACCGAGAAATGATGAAGTCAAACAAATTAACACGAAAATTGCCAATCGGTTACACGGCAAATTGGTTAAATGCGTATAAATAGACTCTGCTCAAACAGTTGGTGGTGATGGTGAGGAAGATGAAAACATCAGCTTACAATATCCTGTAGATTATTTACAACCGTTAACGCCATCCAGTCTTCCACTGGCCGAATTACTGTTGAAAGAAGGATGTTTCATAATGTTATTACGTAATTTTTGTCTGAGTGATGGGCTGTGCAATAGGACAAGATTAGTTGTATTGAAAATTGATCGAACAATTCTGACGTGTAAAATTTTTAACAGGCGACAAGAAAGGTAATGTAGTACATCTTCAGGGGATAACATTAGACACCAAAGGAGATCTTGATATGCCATTCGTATTAAAACGTTTACAGTTTCCCGTTAGAATAGCTTTTGATATGACAATTAACAAATCACAGAGACAAACATTCGAAAAAGTCGATTTATTTATTAGAGAGAAAGAAACGAAATTCTCTCACGGGCAGTCAAACGTTGTGTTGTCACGATGTAAGTCCAAACACGGAATCAAAAATCAATGCGATATTGACGAAAAGTTAATTAAAAAAAATTGTTTTTACCGAAGGTTTACAGTAAAAATGTAAGTTTAGTAAGTATTTGCATGTTAATTTCAAAGCCAAACAGAACAAAAACGTATAACACAATCCATACCTCTAACGCAACATGAAAAATAATTTTCTTTCAATTTAATTTTCAATTTATTACTTTTACTATTTTTTTTCTATGGTTAATTACTCGCTGTAATGTAAAAAATTTCTATTATGCATATGTAACAATTCCCATGAAAATAACAATCTGTTTAAATTGTACGTCCGCTTCCCCATACGAGGGCGGCAGATCCACAAAGTGGTTAGCGCATAGCGCCTGCACTGGGGTTGGCGAGCGAAGCAAGCAGGAGGCAGAGCCCCCTAGTAAACATAAAATATAATCTTGAACCGCCTTGAAAGAGTAAACCCAGGGAATGATGTTAAACAGTAGCCCAGGATAAGCGTAGTAATCCTGAATACAATAAACCAAGGGTTTGATATTAAACAACCTCCTTAAAAAAAACAGGGAAGGTGTTTCCCATGAGGGAAAATAAAAATAAAATAACATGTGTGTGCCTTGAACTGGTGTCCCACGCCTGTCCGTGTCGGGTTTGACTGGCAGTGCGTGCCCTGGTGGTCCACAACAGCATACAACTGAAGGCCCAGTTATTGTCGTTATTAACATAAGAAGCAGCCCCTGCTCCCTGGCTAGTCCAGCACTATCACTGGAACCTCACTTGATTTATACCTGCATGTGCCTCACATGAGGAATCCCGCATTGTTCTGGAAAGCCTCTGCCTTGATTACTGCAGAGCTTATCAGCCATTAGACGCTCCCTGCAAATGGCTCAGCCTAATTTTCAGCACTATTCACTTTAGGATGATTATAATTATTGGCTGCTTCTTTGTTCATTATATACTTTACCTTTAACAATATTTGTCGCATTTACTAACAACAATATTAATCCCATTCTTTGAAGAATTAAGTGGGTTATGAAAATGGATGAAAGGAAATTACCTTAAAGAAATAATGAAAAGTTGCCATATTGGCTAAACAAGAACGGGTGAATAATAAATAAATAAACAAACAAATAAATAAATAAATCTATTAAACTAGCCAAAATAACAAAAGTTGTTCCTCACAGGATGAGATTTTTAAAACTCAAATGCATGCAGAGTGGAGCGAAAATGAAATTTAACACCAGGCAACCATGAAACTCACATTATAAACAGAACTGGTTCCAGACTAAGATTTTGTTTCGTGTTTCTTGCAATTTTTTTTCTCTTGATTTTCATTTTCATCAGTATCACCTGGGAAATAAATAATGAAAAATGATGCATAATGTTCTCAAGTAAATGTGCTTTGTGCTTCACCCCAGAGGCAAGCTGTCCGTCAATAGATGTATAATGATTGTAAAATGCTTTGGGACATTACTTTTTGAAAAGCTCCACATAAATGGAATTTGTGTTTTGTTCTTTTTTTTCTTTAAAAATAATGCACTTATTTTACTTATAAGGAAAAACTACATATAAAGTGTATGTATGTCGCACATACCGTATGTGCATTTTAATGGAGCAAATCTACTGAGCCGTCCATTTTCCGGGATGTTTGATTTATTTATGTGTAGTTGGGGGCAAAAGCTCGGCAGGCTGTAATATTTGTGTGTTTTTCTACTCGTCTGTTTTTCCACCTCAGTACACTCAATATACTCAATACTGTTCTTACATAAAAAAAAGAATTCATTAAAAAAGCATTTTTCTTACATAAGAAAAATTAAAAGCCACACACACACACGCCAATTGCACAAAAGCTCTTACTTCTACTACTGTTCTGATATTTCACCTGTTAACAGATATAAAGAAAAAGAAAAAGCTGCCACAGCAGCAACCCTGAAGCTTCTGTCGACTTTTGCGTCTCTGAAATTGCATCCTGTATATCTGGAAATTGTCATTTAACAAAGTGCTATAAGCCCCCTTAGTACTATTTTTACTCCGGAAATAACAAGCCAAAAATGTTTAAGCCGTTTTCTAAATATGACAAATCAAGTCATGCATTCACAGTGGTGTGCAAAAGTATTCATCCTCCTTGAAAGTCGTCCTAATTTTCTGCATGATAAAAGATTTATCCATTCAGTATTTTTAATATAAACTCTTATGCTGTAACAATACATTTCCAAATAAAAAACATTTTCTGTAGATATTGAAGCTGAAGAAGAAGAACTCCAAAGTGAGAGTTTGCATAAGTATTTGATTTTCTGTGCCTTGGAAGCTCCAGGTCTACACAAATGACAAATGAATCACAAGTGACACAAAGGTGACAGTCATTTGACAGTCAAACATAATGAGGTCCTACTTGTTAGTCCTTTCTATCTCTCTGGATATAAAAAGCCCCCTTTGTAAGGGTTACAGTCTTTGTTGAACTATCACTGTAAAAATGAAGACCAAGCAGCATCTGCTGATTTGAGAAGCAAAGTCCTTGAAATGCACAAGGCAGGAAATGGCTACAAGGAAATATCAAAGTGTTTGAATGTCCCGTTGCGCAGTGCTGGATCCATCATCAGAAAGTGGAAGGTTCATCACAGCACCCCGACTCTTACTAGAACAGGCCGTCCCTCAAAACTAAACATCAGAGCGAGACATCAACTGGTGGGAGAAGCGAAAAATCCAACCATCACTCTCAGAAGTCTGCAAAACTGGAGTGAAGGTGCAGGGGTCCACCATTTCAAGAGGTCTCCATAAAACAGGCCTCTACGGGAGGAGAACAAGAAAGAAGCCATTCCTTAAGAAGGTCCACATAAAAGCACGTGTGACATTTGCTACAAAGCCCAAGAAAGACCCAGTAAAATGTGAGAGAAAGTTTTATAGTCAGATGAAACTAAAACAGAACTTTCTGGAGAAGCTTCAAAGAGGTACGTGTGGTGTAAAACTAACACTGCCCAGGCCTCAACAAACACCAGACCTACGGTGAAATATGGTGGTGGCACCATCAGGCTATGGAAATGCTTTTCATGTACTGGGACTGGGAATCTTGTCAGAGTTGAAGGGACAATGAATGGACACAAATACTGCACAATAGTGCAGTAGAACTTGATGTCTGCTATGAACCTATAGCTTGGGAGAAAATTTATCTTTCAATATGACAAGGGCCCTCAGCATGAGGCCAAAGTGACACTGGAATGGCTCAGAGACAGAAAGGTGAATGCTCTGGAATGGCCAAGTCAAAGCCCTGATCTTAACCCTGTTGAGAATCTGTGGCACTATTTGAAAACTGCTGAGCGTAGGCATCAGCCCACCACACTAGAGGGTTTCTATTAGTTCTGCCAAGAAGAATAGGGAAGAATCACTCGTGATCAAAACTGGGACATACTTACACACCCAAAAGAATGAAGGCTGTTATTGTAGTAAAAGGCTTCTCGACAAAGCAGCGGTTCTCAAACTGCAGGGAAGTAACAAAAAAGGGGGCACGAATGTTGCCATATGTGGCGTAATTTCGCTATTCGTACGGAAATTTTAAACTTGTAACGGTGTATCGGCAGCAAAAAATATAGGAATAAATTTTATTAGGGTTTCAAAAAAATGTTAGGGGAGGGACGATTAAAACTGTTATGAAAACTCGGCTCGCAAATACTTAAAGGTTGAGAAACGCTGTCAACAAAGCATGAATGTGTAGGCCTTGAATACTTAGGCAAACACTCACTTTGGAGTTTTTCTTCTCCAGTTAAATGTCTACAGAAAATGATTCATTTGGACTTTGTAAATGTATTGTTACAGCATAAGAGTTCACATTAAGAATACTGAATGGATAAATCTTTTGTCATGCTGAAAATTATGATGACATTCCAGGGGATTGAATACTTTTGCACACCACAGTGTTTCTAGTAGGACTGATTACTGCAATGTGTTATTCAATGGCTGCTCAAATCATTCTTCACAGAGCTTTCAGTTAATCAAAAATACTGCTAGAACAATTATTACAAGAACTAGAAAGTAGGAACACATAACTCCAGTCCTTAAGTCCTTGCACTGGCTCCCCAGTATGTTTAGAGCTTTTAACATATAAAGCCTGCTTACTAAATCAGAACTTATCATTACCTACAAACAAGAATCTAATGAAAAAACAAAACCCACCTCAGGAATCACAAACACCTGTGATGCCAATTGTCCCAAACATTATAGGGGGGGCAAGTACAAACTATGATGAGACTGAAATGTATGCAAAATTTAAATGAAAGTGTACAATGTGCACTTTAAAGACATCTGAATTGTTTAATTTGTAATTTTAAACTGTGGAGCAAAGGAAAAAATCACTGATAAATGTGTCTTTGTTCCAAATGTAATGGATGGCATTGTATAATAAAACAATCAAATACAATTCTATAAGGAAATGATGAGCATTCAGTCCAATCACAAATACAAACAACTCAGTTAATCATAGAAAGAGTTAAAATTGATCAGTCTTAAATAGTTAAACCAGTCATCCGAATTAAATTCAACTGAGCAGGACTTCCATATGTTGAAGGGAAAACTTAAGGGGGCAAGCCCCCTGAAACTAGCAGGAGCTGAAGATGGCTGCATGAGAGGCTTGGCAGAGCATCACCAGAGAAGACCGTCAGCACCTGGTGATGTCTATGAATCACAGACTTCAAGCAGTAATTGCATGTGAGGGATATGTGACAAAGTCCTTAACATTGTGAACGAGGTGAACGCGGTCGCACCTCCGAAGCCCCTTCTTAAACAATGATTTAATTGGGAACAAGCACAGCTTTTCATCGCCTCTTTGCGGAATCAGCTGCTAGCCTGCTGCCATACCACGTGGGGCTTCAAGCTTTTAAAAGACTGCGCCGCGGTTGTCCTAGTGTCTCACTTCCTTGTCTCTCTTCCGCCAGACACCCTCTATTCCGGTCACACCCCTTTGAGGACGAAGAGGCGGAGCCGAGGCAGCCGATCTGACAGTTGTTCCCTGTGTGGCCAGATCGCTCCTGAAAGAGACTTAGGTTTGTTCCGCCTGTACTAGAATAAAGTTTCTGTCTCTTGGAAAACCCTGAGTGCTCCTGTGCAACTTTGTGACCCAAGTGTGACAAGTAGTACCAGAAGGATCCTCAGGACGATTTGTTTCTCGGGGCTCATCACGTTCCACATTTTAAAAGACCCAGAGGATCTGACGTCTCTAAGTGCTGTTCCTCCGAAGGACCTGCTGGCAGAGATGGGCCGTTCAGACGACCCCAAGATGTTCCTGTTAGGCTTTGAGCACATGGGATGGCCACTGAAAATGTCTGTTGATGAGCTTTTTCATGATTTAGTTTCAGTATATAGTGCCAAGAGTAATTCCTGTCCTTAATGCTAGAAACAGTTGCCTTAAGTAAATTGATTGATTATAATAAAAGCTTTATATATGAGTCATTAATATTTGTTTTTTGGTATTAGTATCAACTAGATACACTGCTTCAAGTCCATCATAATGGGCTTCATTTAAGGATATTGTCTGAAAGTTGGTAAGATTCTTGTTGATTTCTTCAACTTGTATTATGCAATGCTTCCCCCCCCCCAAACCAGTTTTAACATTTTGTTTTGGCTATTGCTCTTTTGTTTGTTGCTTACAGTGGTCCGGGGCACTGGAGGAGCTTTCCAATTCCATGGACATTGTTACCACACTTAATGCCCTGTGTGCCATATGGTGGATCTCATATCATTAGATAATCTCTCTGTAGTTCCAGTAAAATCATTCACCTTAAACCATCCATCCATTCATTTTCTAATCCTGTTTTTCCAGAGCTGGGAAAGATGGAAAACATTCCAGCAAGCAGCAGGCTAGCAGCTGATCCTGAAAAGAGGAGATGAAAAGCTATGTTTGTTTCCCATTGAGGAAGAGGAAGAGGATTGTTTGGAAGTACGTGCGTTTTTTGCCAAATTCCAGAAGGTAAGGGTTTCACTCTTCTCCTTTTTTCGTGTCATATAAGAGGAAGACGCATAGCGTTTTGTGTCAAAAGAACACATAGTCCTCCTCATCAAGTGGATTCAGCGGCTCGGAAACAGCGACTGGAGCAGGCACAGATTAAGGGAGAGAGGACAGGCTCGGCTTTCAAATGTTCTAAACCTCATGTTTAAGAGGGGGTTCGGAGGAGAGACCGCGTCCCCTTAGGGCCATGTTCACCGCGTTCACAATACAGACCTGCCATTGCTGTGTCCAAACATTATGGGGTCCCCAAATTTGGGGGGGAGTGGGGGGGGGAGTTGGTGACTGAAATGTCTTCAAATCACCTTAAATAAAAGTTTGCAATGTGCACCTTAATCATGATGTCTGAATTATTTAAACTGTGGAGCAGAGGAGTAAATCCAGGAAAAATGTGTCTTTGTTCCAAATATTAAGGATGGCACTGTATAATAAAATAATTAAATACATAGCTATAAGGAAATGATGAGCAATCAGTTCAATTATAAATACAAAACAACCCAGTTAATCTTAGGAAAGAGTTAAAATTCATTAATCTTAAAGAACAGTGAAGAAAAAAAAACACCTTACAAATGCAGAAAGGTAATTAATAACAAAAAGTCCATTATGTTAAACTTCCTCATATTGATTTAAATAGCAGGAGTTAAACAGAAACATTGGCAGGAGCCCAGCAGACCTGCTTTAGAATAGCACTGATGAATTTGTACCTAAAGAAGTCCAAAAAAGCCCCCCAACAACACACACACACACACACACACACACACACACACACTCAAACAAACAAAATGTTTTGAAGGGTGCATTAGGTTTCTTCTGGGTTAGCTAAATTTGTCGAGATGCTAACAATGTGGTGCAACTCAATCCCAGTGAGTTTATCTCCAGATAGTCTAATCCCACCTGAAGTCAGTGTTGTAAGAGGATCTCAGCTGATTGTAAATTCAAAGCTATCTGATAGAGAAGAAAATCTGTCTTCATTTAGGATCGTTCAAAAATACATGACCTAACAAGGCTAGAGATATGTTGCATCGTTCACAATTTGGGTTTAATCTCCGATATATTTTAGATCATTTTGATCCTTGACTGTTATGTAGATAAAGCCTGCTTTCCTCACCAGTTTGTCCAGGCGTGAGGCGTCCCTCTTCTTTATGCTGCCTCCCCAGCACACCACCGCGTAGAAGAGGGCGCTCGCCACAACTGTCTGATAAAACATCTGCAGCATCTTATTGCAGATGTTGAAGGACACCAGCCTTCTAAGGAAGTATAGCCGGCTCTGTCCTCTCTTGCACAGAGAATCAGTATTGGCAGTCAAGTCCAATTTATCATCCAGCTGCACTCCCAGGTATTTATAGGTCTGTACCCTCTGCACACAGTCACCTCTGACGATCACGGGGTCCATGAGGGGCCTGGGCCTCCTAAAATCCACCACCAGCTCCTTGGTTTTGCTGGTGTTCAGTTGTAGGTGGTTTGAGTCGCATCATTTAACAAAGTCCTTGATTAGGTTCCTATACTCCTCCTCCTGCCCACTCCTGATGCAGCCCACAATAGCAGTGTTGTCAGCGAACTTTTGCACGTGGCAGGACTCCAAGTTGTATTGGATGTATGATGTACAATTTTAATATTTTTTTGAAAAGATTGACAATGAAGGTTGTTAACAATTGAACCCCCCTTCTTGCCTGCACTATTGATAGAAAATCCTCTTTCTCAATGTTATCCAAGATCGGTTTGTGTGATATCCTGTACATATACTGTAAAGAGGGATGGACACAGGCCTGAGTGTTGGGGCACCAACCTGGTGATCCCCTTTAAAAAAAGCAAAACAAGCAATGCACTCTGCAACCACCAACTATTGTGTCTGTGCCACAACCAGCCAGGAGCTCCATCTCTAGCACTTGACCTCCATCTATTGGCTCTCCTGATATAAAGGGGCGGGGCTTTGTGTGTCCACCAGGGGAAGGGCTAAGCAACGTCTCCAGGTAGCAACTCTGAGCCATGGAGGAGAAGGGACAAACTGTTAGTGCTAGCTCCCCCTTTTGTCGCAGTGAGGTATTATCAGTCTTACCTGAGTCCTTAAGATGTTCACTACAGGCACATGTGTGATCTTTTATATATATACTAGCCAACCCGCTACGCCGCATAATTATTTATTGATGGGTGAACACTTCCTGAAAGACACAGTTGTCCAAATGGGGCGGGTATAAGGATACGACTGTGAGTGAATGAAAAGATGGAACTCTGGAGAGGGCAACATACAATTGTCCGTGACTGAAACTGATTCTGGCAGATACAGGCATATCGTTTTGAAAGTTTGTCCCTGTGCCTTATTAATTGTCATTGCAAAGGCCAATCTAACAGGAAATTGTCTGTGTGTAAAAGTAAAAGGCAAATTTGAATCTGACGGGGTCAGGGATATCCGGGGAATAAGGACAGTTTGTGAGGTAGGAGCTGCGATAGTTTTACACTCCAGTACATTGCAGTGAATGCTGGTAACAGTCAGTCTAGTGCCATTACAGAGACTTCTTGCTGGCATGAGGTTTCTGAGAAGCATGACGACTGGACCAATTTTAATTTTGAGTTTATGCGGAGGCATGCCAGTGGGAGTAAGACTGTTAAGAAATTCTTCGGTGAATGAAACTTGATCTGCGGGATCGCTGTGATGATGGAGTCAACGCTGGTGAAAGTTACTCAATCGGTAGGGATAAGTTTCAGTACTTGTTCATTAATTTGTAGCGAGTCTTCGTTGGTGACGCTTAATATAGCTCGCGTACTGAGTTGTTCCGGAGTCACAGTTGAGAAGTTGATGTCGCCATATAGTTGTTGAACGGGATCAGAAATGAAAGGAAAACAATGTGAAGGTAATGGACATGGGAGGAGTGTTAGAGTTGGCAGGCGGGGCTCTTTTGTGCGTATCCCATGATGCGGGTGGAGGGTTAGACTTGGCGGGAGGGCTCTGACTTGCGTGCGTGCGTATCCCATGGTTGGGCGACTTGGTGGATTATATATAGAAGAGCAGCCGGAACCGAAAAGAACAATGAAAAGTCAACGTGGCTCATAGGTGCATGTGGACTGTAGCTGAGACGAAAGTGACTGAGGCAGTGTTTGGTGAGGTGTTGAGTGCCTCGAGAGCGAGGGTGGACTCGAGAAGAGGGTTAGAGTTGGTGGGCGGGGCTCTGTCGTGTGTATCCCATGGTCTTAGAGTTGGTGGGCGGGGCTCTGTGAGTTGGCGGGCGTGGCTCTGTCTTGCGTGCATCTTGCTTGCCATGGACTTAGTGAATTATATATATATATATATATATATATATATATATATATATATATATATATATATACAGTGGTGTGAAAAACTATTTGCCCCCTTCCTGATTTCTTATTCTTTTGCATGTTTGTCACACAAAATGTTTCTGATCATCAAACACATTTAACCATTAGTCAAATATAACACAAGTAAACACAAAATGCAGTTTGTAAATGGTGGTTTTTATTATTTAGGGAGAAAAAAAAATCCAAACCTACATGGCCCTGTGTGAAAAAATAATTGCCCCCTGAACCTAATAACTGGTTGGGCCACCCTTAGCAGCAATAACTGCAATCAAGCGTTTGCGATAACTTGCAATGAGTCTTTTACAGCGCTCTGGAGGAATTTTGGCCCACTCATCTTTGCAAAATTGTTGTAATTCAGCTTTATTTGAGGGTTTTCTAGCATGAACCGCCTTTTTAAGGTCATGCCATAGCATCTCAATTGGATTCAGGTCAGGACTTTGACTAGGCCACTCCAAAGTCTTCATTTTGTTTTTCTTCAGCCATTCAGAGGTGGATTTGCTGGTGTGTTTTGGGTCATTGTCCTGTTGCAGCACCCAAGATCGCTTCAGCTTGAGTTGACGAACAGATGGCCGGACATTCTCCTTCAGGATTTTTTGGTAGACAGTAGAATTCATGGTTCCATCTATCACAGCAAGCCTTCCATGTCCTGAAGCAGCAAAACAACCCCAGACCATCACACTACCACCACCATATTTTACTGTTGGTATGATGTTCTTTTTCTGAAATGCTGTGTTACTTTTACGCCAGATGTAACGGGACATTTGCCATCCAAAAAGTTCAACTTTTGACTCATCAGTCCACAAGGTATTTTCCCAAAAGTCTTGGCAATCATTGAGATGTTTCTTAGCAAAATTGAGACGAGCCCTAATGTTCTTTTTGCTTAACAGTGGTTTGCGTCTTGGAAATCTGCCATGCAGGCCGTTTTTGCCCAGTCTCTTTCTTATGGTGGAGTCGTGAACACTGACCTTAATTGAGGCAAGTGAGGCCTGCAGTTCTTTAGACGTTGTCCTGGGGTCTTTTGTGACCTCTCGGATGAGTCGTCTCTGCGCTCTTGGGGTAATTTTGGTCGGCCGGCCACTCCTGGGAAGGTTCACCACTGTTCCATGTTTTTGCCATTTGTGGATAATGGCTCTCACTGTGGTTCGCTGGAGTCCCAAAGCTTTAGAAATGGCTTTATAACCTTTACCAGACTGATAGATCTCAATTACTTCTGTTCTCATTTGTTCCTGAATTTCTTTGGATCTTGGCATGATGTCTAGCTTTTGAGGTGCTTTTGGTCTACTTCTCTGTGTCAGGCAGCTCCTATTTAAGTGATTTCTTGATTGAAACAGGTGTGGCAGTAATCAGGCCTGGGGGTGGCTACGGAAATTGAACTCAGGTGTGATACACCACAGTTAGGTTATTTTTTAACAAGGGGGCAATTACTTTTTCACACAGGGCCATGTAGGTTTGGATTTTTTTTCTCCCTAAATAATAAACACCATCATTTAAAAACTGCATTTTGTGTTTACTTGTGTTATATTTGACTAATGGTTAAATGTGTTTGATGATCAGAAACATTTTGTGTGACAAACATGCAAAAGAATAAGAAATCAGGAAGGGGGCAAATAGTTTTTCACACCACTGTATATATATAGTAATCCCTCGCTATATCGCGCTTCGACTTTTGCGGCTTCACTCTATCGCGGATTTTATATGTAAGCATATTTAAATATATATCGTGGATTTTTTGCTGGTTCGCAGATTTCTGCGGACAATGGGTCTTTTAATTTCTGGTACATGCTTCCTCAGTTGGTTTGCCCAGTTGATTTCATACAAGGGACGCTATTGGCAGATGGCTGAGAAGCCTCCCAATCAGAGCGTGTATTACCTATTAAATAAAACTCCTCAAATATATTGTGAGCACAGGGGCTCTTCGCACCCCTAGAGGATACGGCCGCTCCTCAAAAAACGCTGAAAGATTACCTTCACATTGCTCTCTTCTTTGCTGGGCTTACATATGGCTGCTTTATCAAGCGATATGATTCCTGCACGGTGCTTCGCATACTTAAAAGATCAAACAGCACGCATGGATTTTTACTTTTCTCTCTCTCTCTCTTGCTCTGACATTCTCTGCTCCTGACAGAGGGGGTGTAAGCAGAGGGGCTGTTCGCACCCCTAGACGATACAGACACTTGTCTAAAAATGCTGAAAGATTACCTTCATGTTGCTCCCTTCTGTGCAGCTGCTTCGTGAAGCGACATGCTGCAAGGTGCTTCGCATACTTAAAAGCTCCAAGGGCATGTATTGATTTTTGATTGTTTGTTTTTATCTGTCTCTCTCTCTCTCTCTCTGACATTCTCTGCTCCTGACGTGCACTCCTTTGAAGAGGAAGATATGTTTGCATTCTTTTAATTGTGAGATGGAACTGTCATCTCTGTCTTGTCATGGAGCACAGTTTAAACTTTTGAAAAAGAGACAAATGTTTGTTTGCAGTGTTTGAATAACGTTCCTGTCTCTCTACAACCTCCTGTGTTTCTGTGCAAATCTGTGACCCAAGCATGACAATATAAAAATAACCATATAAACATATGGTTTCTACTTCGCGGATTTTCACCTTTCGCGGGGGGTTCTGGAACGCAACCCCCACAATCGAGGAGGGATTACTGTATATATATATATATATATATATATATATATATATATATATATACAGTGCATCCGGAAAGTATTCACAGCGCATCACTTTTTCCACATTTTGTTATGTTACAGCCTTATTCCAAAATGGATTAAATTAATTTTTTTCCTCAGAATTCTACACACAACACCCCATAATGACAACATGAAAAAAGTTTACTTGAGGTTTTTGCAAATTTATTAAAAATAAAAAAATTGAGAAAGCACATGTACATAAGTATTCACAGCCTTTGCCATGAAGCTTGAAATTGAGCTCAGGTGCATCCTGTTTCCCCTGATCATCCTTGAGATGTTTCTGGAGTCCACTTGTGGTAAATTCAGTTGACTGGACATGATTTGGAAAGGCACACACCTGTCTATATAAGGTCCCACAGTTGACAGTTCATGTCAGATCACAAACCAAGCATGAAGTCAAAGGAATTGTCTGTAGACCTCCGAGACAGGATTGTCTCGAGGCACAAATCTGGGGAAGGTTACAGAAAAATCTCTGCTGCTTTGAAGGTCCCAATTAGCACAGTGGCCTCCATCATCCGTAAGTGGAAGAAGTTCGAAACCACCAGGACTCTTCCTAGAGCTGGCCGGCCATCTAAACTGAGCGATCAGGGGAAAAAGGCAAAGAGGTGATCAAGAACCCAATGGTCACTCTGTCAGAGCTCCAGAGGTCCTCTGTGGAGAGAGGAGAACCTTCCAGAAGGACAACCATCTCTGCAGCAATCCACCAATCAGGCCTGTATGATAGTGTGGCCAGACGGAAAGCCACTCCTTAGTAAAAGGCACATGGCAGCCCACCTGGAGTTTGCCAAAAGGCACCTGAAGGACTCTCAGACCATGAGAAAGAAAATTCTCTGGTCTGATGAGACAAAGATTGAACTCTTTGGTGTGAATGCCAGGCATCACGTTTGGAGGAAACCAGGCACCGCTCATCACCAGGACAATACCATCCCTACAGTGAAGCATGGTGGTGGCAGCATCATGCTGTGGGGATGTTTTTCAGCGGCAGGGACTGGAAGACTAGTCAGGATAAAGGGAAAGATGACTGCTGCAATGTACAGAGACATCCTGGATGAAAACCTGCTCCAGAGCGCTCTTGACCTCAGACTGGGGTGACGGTTCATCTTTCAGCAGGACAACGACTCTAAGCACACAGCCAAGATATCTAAGGAGTGGCTTCAGGACAACTCTGTGAATGTCCTTGAGTGGCCCAGCCAGAGCCCAGACTTGAATCCAATTGAACATCTCTGGAGAGATCTTAAAATGGCTGTGCACCGACGCTTCCCATCCAACCTGATGGAGGTTGAGAGGTGCTGCAAAGAGGAATGGGTGAAACTGGCCAAGGATAGGTGTGCCAAGCTTGTGGCATCATATTCAAAAAGACTTGAGGCTGGAATTGCTGCCAAAGGTGCATCGACAAAGTATTGAGCAAAGGCTGTGAATACTTATGGACATGGGATTTCTCAGTTTACAGGTAGACATGTTTAAAGCACCACCACACGTTTATTATACAACTACTATATACAAGTGAACACAGCACACAACCCCAAAACTCCCCAAGAGTTCAGGCCTCACAATGCCAATGCCTTTGCCTCTTCAGGTCCACCTGCACTCCTCACCACCAAGACTTCTTCCTCTGCACTCCCGACTCCAGCCCTTGAACGGAGGGAGGCGGCCCCTTTTATAATCAGCCGGATGTGCTCCAGGTGCCTCCCGATAATCTTCTGCCAACACTCCCCAGTGTGGCGGAAGTACCAGCTGCGCACCTGGAAGCACTCCGGGTGTCCCTGGTCGTCTTTCCCCCAGCACTTCTGGGTGAGGTGGAATTGCTGAGGACCAGGGCTTTCCAGGTATCAGGGCACCCCCTGGCGGTGACCACGGGCCCCTATAGGGTTGAGCTTCCAAGCTCAGTTCCCATGGTCCCCAAAGCCACCTGAGCGGTCGCCCCCTCGCAGTCTGGAGGAGGCGTAATCCCTCCTCTGGTCCTGGCTGGATGCCACCCCCAGCCGCTAGCCACAATATATATATAGTATATAAAGTGTTTTGCTGAACTTGTGTCCTGCATCTGTTTGTGTTCGGTGAGCTGAACACCACCCTGCAGGCCTATATATATATATATATATATATATCTATACTAATTAATAAAAGGCAAAGCCCTCACTGACTCACTGACTGACTGACTGACTGACTGACTGACTCACTCACTCATCACTAATTGTCCAACTTCCCGTGTAGGTGGAAGGCTAAAATTTGGCATGCTGATTCCTTACAGCTTACTTACAAAAGTTAGGCAGGTTTCATTTCGAAATTCAACGCGTAATGGTCATAACTGGAACCTCATTTTTGACAATATACTGTAATGGACGGCAGCTTGATGGCCGTGGGAGGCGGAGTTGAGTGTCACGTCATCACGCCTCCCACGTAATCACGTGAAAAGACTGTGAACTCAGTAGGGAGAAATGAAGGAAGAGCCGCAAACAGCGAAGAACAAAAAATTAATTAAACAATTGAGAAGGGAGCGAGTGAAGCATACAAGCATGTTCATAAGGGAAACAAAGCACGGTGTAAAACGTAAGTTTAAATTAAGTTTATAGAAACGCTCCCGCTGCGGATTGCAATAACATATTCGCGAGATAAAAGTTTAATGAGAAGACACGAGGTATAAACGAACCACACGCCATAGCGCAATGTTAGGGGCAACAGTTTCAACCAGTCTATGATCTGCTTCTCGCAACTGAAAGACGGCACATGGCGGATGTTAGCCGACTTGCTGACCGCAACGTTAGGGGCTTCAACTCTGGCGCTGACGATAGAGATTCGATTCCCGAGAGGGGATGAAGTGAGTGTGTATGCCTGATGAGCCCAGAATTAGGGAGAAACACGTGTTGCATACTCATTGCATTATTTGAAAGTAAACTATTAAAACCATTCTATGATCAGCTTCTGGGAACAGAAAGAGGGCACGTGGCGGATGTAAGGCGACTTCCTGACCAACCACAAGCGTTACCTGGCAGGTAACCACCCATACAGTCAGATCGTGATTCAGAAAACGAATGCCATGAATGTAATTACCACGATCTACATACTGTCAATTAAACGAAACACACGCCGTAGCGCGACAGCTGTGAAAAGCGAGGTTCAGAAAAAAACAGATCCTTAACAAATTGTTATTGGTATACTGTATTTTCGATCCGTTTAAAAAGGTTTTCTTTTCTTAAAAAATTAAAAGCAGTACTTCGCCGCAACGAAGCGCGAGAATTTGGCTATATATATCTGCTTCTCACAATTAAAAGAGGGCATGTGGCGGATTTTAGACGACTTCATGACCAAACATAACTGTTACCTGCCAGGTAGGGTTACCACTTTTAATACAAAAAAATAAGGGACGCATACTGCAGCGGGTGCTACATCCCAGTGCCAACACTTTGCAGACTCTACTTAAAAGACCCGCCCTCCTCACTGGACAGTTAAAAAGACCAATCAAACTAACGATGACGTCAAGTATTACCCAATCAAAAGTACGAAAGGAGGCATCTTCATAAAATGCGTGTGGGATGATTTGCATGAGACGCTGCTTTAAAAAAAATGATAAAAAAAATACGGGATAAATCCCGTCCCGTATTGATTCAAAACGGGACGCGCAATTTCATTCTCAAATACGGGACGATTCCGTATTTTAAAGGACGGGTGGCAACCCTACAGTGCCAGGTAACCACCCATACAATCAGATTGTGATTCAGACTAGGAATGCAATGAATGTAATTACCCCGATCTACATACAAGGCGAAAGTCTTGCAACATTCAAAGATGATGGTTTGGGATAAGTACACCATAGAACATAAAAGAGCTTATGAAGCCTTGAACCGAAAAAAGCAAGATCTCAGAGATCGTAAAAAAAAAAATAGGAGGTAATGTCGTTTTACTCGCTGTAGATTTTAGTCAAACATTACCAGTTATTCCACGAGGGAGACCAGCAGATGAACTCAACGCGTGTTTAAAATCCATGCTTCTCCCACGCTCGGTTATATGTCGCGTGTTCTCGGGTAGGTACACCAAAAAATGTATACATTTAAGAATGTAATGGGCAAACAAAAAATGAGGTATACCCGAAGGCACTGCAGTAGTACTTAATGTAACTTTACTTCTTAAATGTTAATGTTTTACTGTTTAATAATTTATACGCTTCTTATATGTTGTTCAAATTCTTTTATCAAAATACCAGTGACAGCGCAATGCACGATAACATGGAGTGAATACACCATACGCATCTGCCCACGGCCGCCCTGGTGTGCGCAGATAGGAGTTGATTCTACAATAAAATAAAATAAAGATAAAAACCCAGGATTGCTTCCTGCCTTGTGCCCTGTGTTGGCTGGGATTGGCTCCAGCAGATCCCCGTGACCCTGTGTTCGTGATTCAGCGGGTTGGAAAATAGATGGATGGATGGATGGATTTTACTGTTTAATAATTTATATTTATATGAAATGTGCTTCTTCTATATTACTTCATATTCTCATATGATAATGATGTTACTGTTGTTTATATTGATTTCTATGTTATTGAAACTGCATGTATGTATGTGTGTATATGTATGTATATATATATATATATATATATATATATATATATATATATATATATATATATATATATATTTATATAATATATGTGTATGTGTGGTATATATATATATATGTATATATATACTGTGGTGCCCGGCGGGTGTCCATGTCCGGCCGGGACGCCTAGGAGGAGTGGAGGAGGGCTTGTGCCTCCTCCAGGGCACGAGGGGGCTTTGGGGACCACGGGTACGGAGCTTAGAAGCTCAACCCTGTAGGGGCCCGTGGTCACCGCCAGGGGGCGCCCCGATGCCTTGGGAACATTGTCCCTCAGTACTTCCGCCACACCAGGAAGTGCTGGGGGGAAGAGACTTGAGGGCACCCAGTGGACTTCCGGCTTCTCCTTGGGAGCTTCCGCCACACAGGGGTGTGGCTACGGAGGTCCTGAGGATGCACCTGGAGCCCATCTGGGGCACATAAAAGGGGCTGCCTCCCTCCAGTCAGGAGCAAGAGTCGGGAGGAAGAAGACGAAGTGTGTTGGAGAGGAGTGGAGGCGGACCAGAGACTTGAAAGGCATTGTGTTGTGGCCAGGACTTGTTAAAGGGTGATTGGTGCTTTGTGCACTGGGTTTGTGCACTTATTGAATTATTATGTTTAATAAACGTGTGGTGGACGATAACATGGTGTCCGTCTGTGTGTGTCCGGGCTGCGTATCACAGTGGCGTAGTCGGCAGGATGCTGCACCTGGTTCAAGTTGCGGACCTGTAATTAATAAACAGTCTGTGAGCAGCCCGGCGCAGCAGCGGCACCCCCACACGCACCGCGGGAGCGACGCAGGCACAACCCCGCGTGAGCGATTCACCTCACGGTTCGCTACCGGTTCTTTCAATGGCCATGTTCTCCTGGTGCGGGGAGAAGAACAAGGACGTTGCCGGAGTGCAGAGGGCTCCAGCAGGCACACTGTCGCCGACGACGGCCGGTTCGGCAGCACGGGGAGGATGGCGAGACAGGAAGGTGAGTCCCAGGAGGTGAGTACCCTGCCCAATGGCGATATGCCCCGTGGGGGCAAGTTTACCTTTTGTGCTGCAGGCAGGGACTACCTGGGACTGCGTCAGTGGCAACGAGAAGCCGTGCCTCAGGCTGTCGACGGCGCCGAGGTGGCAGTAAGCAGTGCCACGAGAGAGGAGCCGCTGCTGGAAACCAGGAAGGCACGTCGCCGCATCAGGAGACAAGGAAACAGAGCCAAAATGGCCGCGGACCGGAAGCCGCTCCCAGAGACTGGCTCGGGATTGGGCGGTGTGTCTGACGTATCCGCCGCTGATTGGATGGAGGCGGGCACAAGGAATGTCAATCCCGGGCTGAGAAAGGACCCGACGGGGCCAGTTGGAAGGACCCCCAGAGAGCAGCCGGTGGACTTGCCTGAAAAAAAGGTAAGGCAACCGCTGACTGGCAATCTGTCTTTGCTCGAGGCGCTGTGTGAGTTGGAGGAATGCCTCCAGCCCGCAGCGTCGTTATTTCAGGTCTTACGCGTCCTCCGAGGGCGATTGCAGGAGCTGGAGATGAAGGCGGCCGCGACCCTGACGTCGCTGCGACAATGGACGGATCGGCGCGGCGCGGCGCTGGAGGCTTCAGCCGGAGGGACGCTGCGGGAACGGTAAGCCATACCGCCCCCGTACTTAAAAAGGTAGATCCTACCGATGGGGACTGTGATTTCAGTGAGCGGGACCATGTCGGTAGGTCTCCGACAGTGGATGCCGCGGGGCAGGCTGCGCGCGTGGTGAGGGGAGTAACAGTGAGAGAGCAGGGCGGACAGGGGCTGACAAGTGCCCTGGGTCCTAGCGCCCGACGCCCCGAGCCCGCGGCAGTCTCCCGTCGCTCTACATGGACGCAAACGGGAATGGGGCTGAGCGTTTGTCATGCTCAGACTCAAACCGTCAGGGCGTCCAAGAGGGAAAGGAGGGATCGAGGGCTGAGTGCTGATTCCTCCAACAGGAAAGGATGTGCTGCTGGGTGCGCACGTCCAGTTAAGGGCCACTCCCCTGAGCCAGTGGAAGGGAGAGAAAAGCAGGCGGTCCCGTCAGCCAGAGGGACACGCAACCCGCGGAAAAGGTTCCGATCAGGCAAGTTCCGGGGTCCTTGTGAAAGGGGGGAGCACTGCCAGTGCGTGGCGCAAAGGGACACCAGAGAAGGGTGTCCAGGCAGCGTCTCTGCCCCTATGTTTCTATCTGTTGCAGGATGGGACCCGGGACAAACAGTAGGACCTGCTTCGTGGGAAGCTGTCCCTCATCAGATGGACCGTCTGACCGGACGACACTTCGCTGGCGATGGGGCAGCCTCTCAACCAGCGGAGGCTGCGAAGGCACGAGCGGCACTGAGCAGAGGGGCGAGGAGATCTCGGAGGGGGTGCCGAAGAGGAGAGTTCCAGGGTGCTGGATTGGACCCTGGATGGAGAGTTGGACCCTCTTCGGGGTTGACCCGCCCTAACGGGGTGTGTCGCTCGGACCAACGGGTCTTCGCTGGCGATGGGGCACTGTGGTGCCCAGCGGGTGTCCATGCCCGGCCGGAACGCCTAGGAGGAGTGGAGGAGGGCTTGTGACTCCTCCAGGACACGAGGGGGCGTCCTCCCTGTTGGCTTTGGGGACCACGGATACGGAGCTTAGAAGCTCAACCCAGTAGGGGCCCGTGGTCACCGCCAGGGGGTGCCCCGATGCCTTGGGAACATTGTCCCTCAGTACTTCCGCCACACCGGGAAGTGCTGGGGGGAAGAGACTTGAGGGCACCCGGTGGACTTCCGGCTTCTCCTTGGGAGCTTCTGCCACACAGGGGTGTGGCTACGGAAGTCCTGAGGATGCACCTGGAGCCCATCCGGGGCACATAAAAGCGGCCGCCTCCCTCCAGTCAGGAGCAAGAGTCGGGAGGAAGAAGACGAAGCGTGGTGGAAAGGAGTGGAGGCGGACTAGAGACTTGAAAGGCATTGTGTTGTGGCCAGGACTTGTTAAAGGGTGATTGGTGCTTTGTGCACTGGGTTTGTGCACTTATTGAATTATTATGTTTAATAAACGTGTGGTGGACGATAACATGGTGTCCGTCTGTGTGTGTCCGGGCTGCGTATCACAATATATATATATATATATATATATGTGAATGTATGTATGTATATATGTATGTCTATATTTATATCTATATATATATATATGTATATATATGTATATGTAGATATGTGTATATGTAGATATGTATATAAGTATATATGTTTATGTATATATATGTTTACATAACCTCTTTAACACACTACTTCTCCGCTGCAAAGCGCGGGTATTTTGCTATATGTATATATATATATATATATATATATATATATATATATATATATATATATATATATATATATATGTGTCTGTATGTGTATATATATATATATATATTTATATACAGTAATCCCTCCTCCATCGCGGGGGTTGCGTTCCAGAGCCACCCGCGAAATAGGAAAATCCGCGAAGTAGAAACCATATGTTTATATGGTTATTTTTAGAATGTCATGCTTGGGTCACAGATTTGCGCAGAAACACAGGAGGTTGTAGAGAGACAGGAACGTTATTCAAACACTGCAAACAAACATTTGTCTCTTTTTCAAAAGTTTAAACTGTGCTCCATGACAAGACAGAGATGACAGTTCTGTCTCACAATTAAAAGAATGCAAACATATCTTCCTTTTCAAAGGAGTGCAAAGCAAGCAGTCAAAAAAAAAATCAATACGGCTTTTTGGCTTTTAAGTATGCGAAGCACCGCCGGTACAAAGCTGTTGAAGGCGGCAGCTCACACCCTCTCTGTCAGGAGCTGGAAGACAGAGAGAGAGAGATAGAGAGAGATAGCGAGAGACAGATAAAAAAAATCAATACGTGCCCTTTGAGCTTTTAAGTATGCGAAGCTCCGTGCAGCATGTCCTTCAGGAAGCAGCTGCACACAGCCCCCCTGCTCACACCCCCCCTACGTCAGCGCAAGAGAGAGAGAGAGAGAGAGAGAGAGAGAGTAAGCTGGATAGCTTCTCAGCCATCTGCCAATAGCGTCACTTGTATGAAATCAACTGGGCAAACCAACTGAGGAAGCATGTACCAGAAATTAAAAGACCTATTGTCCGCAGAAACCCGCGAAGCAGCGAAAAATCCGCGATATATATTTAAACATGCTTACATATAAAATCCGCGATGGAGTGAAGCCGCGAAAGGCGAAGCGCGATATAGCGAGGGATCACTGTATATATATATGTGTGTATGTATGTATGTGTGTATATGTATGTGTATATATATGTTGATATATGTATATATATGTGGATGTCTATATGTATATATATATATATGTATATATGTTGATATGTGTATATGTAGATATGTATATAAGTATATATGTTTATGTATATATATGTTTACATAACCTCTTTAACACACTACTTCTCCGCTGCGAATCGCGGGTATTTTGCTAGTATATATATATATATATATATATATATATATATATATATATATATATATATATATACAGTATGTTACATAGTTTACTGTCAAATAATGCAAAGAGTGTTTCACCCTTATTTGGGCTCCTCAGCCGTACACACTCCACTGCACCCCTCGCAGGGACCGAACCTCAGACGTCAGCGTCAGAGGCGAAGCCCCTTTATGTTGCACCATGGCGTGTGGTTCGTTTATTTGACAGCCTGGAGATCGGAGTAATTACATTCATAGCATTCGTAGTCTGAAACACAATCTGATTGTATGGGTGGTGTCGCGTAATTTTTGCATTATTTGACAGTAAACTATGTAACATTCTATGATCTGCTTCTCGCAAACTTAGAGGGCATAGTGGATGTTTGCCGACTTGCAGACCAACCACATGCATTACCTGGTAGGTAACCACCCTTACAATCAGATTGTGTTTCAGACTATGAATTCTATGAATGCTATGAATATATATATATATATATATATATATATATATATATATATATATATATGTATATAGTTTGGGAGCAGGCGCTGATAGCACATTACCGCACCCACCACACAACATACCACCTAGAATGGGACCCTAAAGCTGTGGGTGACACCTCAGTACCACACTGAATGTGTGTGAAGATTTTTACAGTGGCTGGAGTGCCAATCCTGCCACCAAACCCTAGGTTTTCCCAGTAAGTTGGAGGACCTGCCTGCAGGGCTGGATGCAGATTAATGTCATACCCAGGATGAAGTAATTGCAGGGTAAGGGTCTTGCTCAAGGGCTCAATGGAGTAGAGTCACTTCTGGTGTTTATGGGATTCAAATTGGCAAACTTCCGATTGCCGGTGCAGATCACTAGCCTCAGAGACATCACTCCATCCTGATATATATATTGTGGTGGATGACTGGGGCCCTTATCCGGCCAGGACGCCTTGATTATGGAAGGACTGGAGGAGAGAGTATTTCCAGGTCAGTTTCTCTCCCTGACTAACAGGGGGCCATGAGTCATTATTATGGGAGCTCAACCCTGCTGGGGCCCATGGCCACCAACAGGTGGTACATGGACATTTTCAAGGCTCTATGTGGCCACACTTCCACCGGATCAGAAGAAGCTCATTTTGCACTTCCAGGTGCCCTATAAAAAGGGGCCGATCACCAGAAGACAATGGCCAGAGTCGGGAGGAAGAGGACAAAGCCTGAGGAGGAGTGGAGGCGAAATGACTGGCTGCAAAAGAGACTGTGTTGGGCTCTGTGACCATTGTGTTTTGGATTGGACTGTAAATAAACCGTGTGTTGTGTGCTAAACCTGCGTCCTGCTTGTCTGTGTCAGGGATAAGGTGGTTGTATGTGCCCCAGGCATCACAATATATATATACACACATACATATTGCGCCCCAAACCCAAAACAAACAGATGTAGAGCACAAATTCAGAACACTTTTTTTATTTTGGCTGTGGGAAACACTTCCCTCATTTCTCATCTTCTCAGCCCAGTTATAAAGCACAGTATTCACAATGAAGTACTTTGTTTTTTCTCTCTCACTTTCTCTCTATCCCTTCTTCTGCCTACACTCCTCCTCCATCAAGCGTTGTCCTCTCCCTCCTGACTCTGGCTCTTCATGGGTGAATGAAACAGGAGGACTTTTATAGCGGGTGAACAGGAAGTGACATAAGTAATTGGAGTGATGAACAGGAGATGAGGACACAGAGAGGAGACCGAAGTGAGGTCATCTAAAGGCATCAGATCTTCGGAAACCGGAAGAGGATTATTGTTTGGGAGTGCGTGCGTTTTTTGCCAAATTCCAGAAGGTAAATGCTTCACTCTTCTTCTTTTTTCATGTCGTATAAGATGGAGACGCATTAGCGTTTTGTGTCAAAAGAACACAAAGTCCTCCTCATCAAGTGGGTTCAGCGGCTCGGAAGCAGCGACTGGAGCAGACACAGATTAAGGGAGAGAGGACAGGCTCTGCCTTTCAAATGTTCTAAACCTCATGCAAGAAGTATGTCGTAATGGTAACCCTGCAAGCCTGCAGCTGATCCCACACAGGGTATGGGTAAGATTGTCTTTGTTTCTCATTGAAATATTATTTAAGATGGAGTTTCTGAAGGGCAGCTGTGTTTATTTGCCATAGGTTTACTGTTTAACAGAGAGACCGTTCACAGTTAAAAGCATAAGAGCGTGCCGCTGGCAGCGCTATGTGGGATCTGCTTCTCACAACTGAAAGGATGTAATGGATGTTTGCTGACTGGTTGACCAACCACAAGCGTTACCTGGCAGGTAACCACCTAATTATCATATTGCGATTCAGACTTAAAAAAGAATGTCATACTACGATCCTCATCCTGCTAAACAAGTGAACCAGCCACTGAGGCATTGCCTTGAGTTCTGATGTCCGAGTGAAGACACAAGAGACAGAAGACACACATAAAGGCTTGGGACACCAGTCCCGTATAATGTAGGTTACTACTGAGTCCAGAAGTGCACTGCGACACGTTAATTAATATATTTATTTACGATACTGTATATGCGTGTATGGTATGTGTCATTACCATGTCTAAGTTGAGTTAATGTGTTCACAATCAACTCTTTTCTAACATTCTACATGAGGTTTTATCAGCAAGAATATCTTTCAAAGAAAGATGACTGGGTCAGACCACATGGAACATGCTCACGGACCACCAGTGGTGCAGGGACCACCCTTTGAGAGCCACTGAACTACATGTTTCTGTAGTTTGTTCCAGATTCCCACAACTCTTTGAATGAAGAAGTGCTCCCTGATTTCAGTTTTAATTGCACTCCCCCTTAATTTCCAATTAAAAAGTAACAAAGAGGCTCTAGAAACTGGTAATAAAGGAGATAATAAAAGAATAGGATGGACATTTTCATGTTCATTTTCAGGCAAACAAGCCCCATGGTATATTCTAACAAAGTATATTAACTGAACGTAACCAGGAATGTTGAATTTTGAAAATATTAAAAATGCAATATCTAAAGCAGTGGTTCTCAGATTGTGGCCTATGGACCACTGGTGGGCAGTCTGTGCCATCTTTCTTAGAAGTAAGACTTTCTTTGCTGATAAGGCAACATGAATTGAGTTTAAGATGCCAACCATGGACTTCCCTATCTGATTTTCTTGCAGACGATCACATCTTTTATTTTTCCACCTTTTATGGCTGTAGCGATTGCTTCCACCTTCTCTCTTTTGACATTTCTTCAGTCTCACATTCTTGCACTCGTCCACCCTAACTCCATCACTACCTTCTGAAATCCACCTTGATGTTTACCTCAAAAGCCAACTCCTGGCAACTGCAACTCCTTAATTCCATGTGGGCACAGCCGTATGCTGCATCAGACATATTCATTTTTGTTAGTTTTTGTCCCATATCACCATCTTCAAGGCCTTATTATGGATCACTGGCGTGAATCTGGGACTTTGAAATGTAAAACCCAGCAAGGTATGAATGTTAGGCTTGCATTGCGGAAATACACATTTAAGTAATATTTCCTTTAAGGCGGGCAGAGTAAAGCATCTGGTCGGCAAGAAACACAGTGTATGTCACCCAGAGCTGAGTGAAGACACCAGGTGAGAGGCAGAGACCTGTGAGCAAAACCAACGAAAAAGAAGCCAACATGGCAGCTCATAGAGTGGAAGTACAAGAAATGGCTTGCAAAATGCAATTTGACTGAGGACGGAGTGCTGTTTGGGTGGGGTGTTCACTGTAGAGCAACTTCCAAACAGTCTTCGGCTCGTTTATACTTCACACTCAGAACACATAGGCGCACGCATCATGGCTGCCACACGTTCCCAGCATTCATTTGACGCGTCCTCTGAGGAGGTCCTCAGAAATTAACGCAACGTGTGCGCGAGTTGCAGTACCAGTAAAAAGTCGGGGGTCGCAGTGTGACAAAGTCGGAATGTGTTGTCAGAGTCTCTATTTACTATCTACACTTGACAGAGAGCCGCTTTGAGGATCCTACGGGATCGGTGTGCGCGCTTCGATGTTGGATGAATTGTTCGATGTGGTGAAGCAAAATGCCAACATACAGATGCATTCGTGGTGCTTTTATATTCAAGAGTCGCATATTCCCCATTGTAATGACACGATACGTTTTAAAGGTCTCACATACTATCTTCTGTGCCGACGTTTTTTTGTACCTTCACAACAGCATCAGAATGTACAGAACTGTATTCAAGCCACAGAGAAAAAAATTAAGGACACAGTGAAAAGGTCTATTTTGTGATTAAGGTGGAAATTTCGGCTTTAATCTCAATGTCCACTATAACCTCGTAGTTTATTTTATCATTAAAGTAGACCGTCGTAAACATCATCCCAGTTGTTAATCACTATCTGCTTCTGGGGATTCCTCCTGACCTGACAGTAGCGTCAAGCCGCAACAGATTGCCACACAGAACACATTCAATGTATGATATTCCAACTCTCTGCACATTTAGAATCCTTAGATTTATGCTTCATATCACTTTCATGATGAAATGCATTAAACTATGTATGTTAAATTGTTAACTTAATTTAAATAATGAATACTGTTAATAATTACACACATGGTGGCAGAGTGGTGGCACTGCTTTCTTGCTGTAGGGAGTCACATCCCTGGTGTTCCCTGCCTGGAGTTTGCATGTTTTCCTGCTGGGTTTCCACAGTGGGCTCCCGTTTCCTTCCAAAGACATGAAGGTTTAGGGATTTGTTGACGCTAAAATGACACCAGTGTATGTGAGTGTGTGCTTGTGTTCACCTTGCGATGAGCTGATGCCCCGTGCAGGGTTTGTTTCTGCCTTGTGTCCGATGCTTGCTGGAATGGGCGCATCCCTGGATTGATGGATGTAATCATGAAACATCCTTTTCAGAGATATTGTGGATAAAAGCCAAGCAAAATGACACCTTTTATTGGCTAACTAAAAAGATTACAATATACAAGCTTTCGAGGCAACTCAGGCCCCTTCTTCAGGTAAGATGTAATACAGAAACTGGAGTTCCCTGTGTTTATATACACACTCTAGGACAAAAAACAACATTGGTAAATCTTTAAATGAGAAATTTTAAATGTAAAATATTAATAGATTCATTCAGGCTAGGGTTAATTTAACAAGAGAGAGAAGAACAATTTTATAAATAAGAACAATTCTTATCCAAAGATCTTGACCATACATTGTTCCTGTTTAGGCCTTCTAAATCCCTATTTTGAGTCTGTGTGTCAGCTCTTCTTCAGTATTTTTCACAACAACAATTGTAGCACAGAATTTACACTAATAAGTTGCCTTTGGCCATAGGTGGTCCTCTGTATTGTAACCAGTAGGGGGTGCCACTGAGCCCCAAACCACAGACACAATGTCACCCAACAGAAGTAACATTTTTTTTTGTCATCAACTTTTCCAAATGACTACAGCCAATAAATTCACAACTCAATGCTCTTCTGCTTCTTCCACCCTCCTGGTGTGTGTTACCCACTGCTGTCTCCCGATTCGTAATCATCGAGGAAACGTGGTGGGCTACTTTTAAACCGGCAGCAGTGGTTATCCAGAGCACCTCTGGGTCATTCAAAACTCAGGGCAGTCCTAATAATAATAGCAATAACTAGGGGGTTTGCCCCCTGCTCGCTTCACTCGCCAACCAGCCCAGACGTGCCAGCCACTTTGCGTCTCTGCCGCTCGCGTTGTGAAGAGGGGGGCTGAATGCACCCCAAGGAGACACAGTCTCTCCTCCTAAACACCGTCTTTAATGGTGATACAATGGGAAACAAATACAGGTTTTTTTTTATCTCCTCTTTGCTCAATCAGCTGCTGTTGCCATGGCGTGTGATCTGCATCTTGTGCAGCGCTTCGAATATTTAAAAGCCTGTACAGCAGCTGTCCTACTCTTTGTCTTTTATTTCCGATCCCGGGTGTGGTTAAATCTCTTGGCACAAAGTCTTGTCTCGCGGGATGTGAGTTCTTGATATTTTTTAGTTTATAATTTAAAAACGTAATAAGAATCTGAAAATCGAACAACATCACATTAAAGTTCGATAAATTCTGAAAATAATGATACCAAACATATATATGTAAGATTTATTATCTACTCTATATATGTACAATCCTAAGCCTAAAAGTGCAACGATTTTATGTGCTGTGACATATAGCGAATACAACATGGGGAAGGCCTCTTTGTACTGCTGAATACATTTGCATGCTTCAGAGAGATTAGCATCAGCTGGCAGTTTATTGATCAACATTGCTTTTGCCACAGCAATTTCATATTTTGCAAGCTCATGCTGTTTTGCTCTGTGCCTGCAAGTGCCTGAAGTGGTTTCAGGAGAGAATGATCAAGAAATAATTCTGATTTTGGCAGGAGAAGCGATGTGGCCCTCAATAATTCAACATTTCTCTGAGAGAATCTTGTCTCCATTTCCGCAATAGCTCCATCAAGAATGCTGAACATAGCCCTTTTAAAAGTCGGATTAAGAGCAATTTGTTCATCAGAGTCACCATGCCCAAGCGTAGACATGACAATACTATCATCAAGCTGTAAATTAACTTTCCGTTTCCTTTTGAGCGAATTGGTCTAGGCCTACTTTCACACTGAGAGAAATGTTCCACCCAGAATGAGTCGCATCTCATCTCCTTCAGTGTGGCCAGTGAAGCTGTCACCACCTCTCCAGCAGGGCACAAATCCACTGCATGTGCCTGTAGAATTGCATTGGCTGGTTTCAGCACACCAAGCACATGAAGGAGGAATTTTCCTGTATTGAAGAAATTCTGTTTTTTTTCAATTGGGTCAAAAGATCACATGCCTCTATGCAAATGTCAAAAGGGGCAATGTCAGCCTCTGCTACTTCTGAGAGAAGCCCCCTTATAGCTTCCTCATTGTTGACAATGGACTTTGTGACATCACAATGACTGGTGGGTGGCACAGTGGCGCAGTGGTAGCGCTGCTGCCTCGCAGTTAGGAGACCCGGGTTCGTTTCCCGGGTCCACCGTGCGTGGAGTTTGCATGTTCTCCCCGTGTCTGCGTGGGTTTCCTCCGGGCGCTCCGGTTTCCTCCCACAGTCCAAAGACATGCAGGTTAGGTGGATTGGCGATTCTAAATTGGCCCTAGTGTGTGCTTGGTGTGCTTGTGTGTGTCCTGAGGTGGGTTGGCACCCTGCCCAGGACTGGTTCCCTGCCTTGTGCCCTGTGTTGGCTGGGATTGGCTCCAGCAGACCCCCGTGACCCTGTGTTCGGATTCAGCGGGTTGGAAAATGGATGGATGGATGGATAATGACTGGCCCATCGTATTTCTAGAAGTCATTTCAGTGTGGGTGTAATGTATGTGTGTGAAACATAATGTCTGTGACAAAATGTGTTCAATGAATTCGACCAATCAAAGAACTTCTTAGCCAGAGGTTCTGATTCCATTGCATGTATCACTGCTAAATAGAGCTGGTGGTTGTAGCAGTGTACATATGGAATGTACTTACCAACTTTGTTTTGTAACAAAGCCTGGACACCACCCCTTGCCCCAGACATGACAGAAGCACCATCAAAACACTGACACACTAAATTGTCTGGGCTGTAACCTAGCTCAGAGAGATGTGACAGAATTTGGTAACAAATATATTCAGTATCAAGCTGATTCAGTTCAATGAAGCCAATCAGGTGTTCTTCAGGGATGGAGTTCTGGACAAATCTAATCACTACAGACAAGTTCTCAATGTTACAGCAATCCCTGGTACCATCACTTTTAATGCAAAGTCCAGGAGAGTCGGCTTTTTCATATTTGGTCCTGATATCTTTTACCACCATTTTGACAAGAGTCTCAATTATTTCATTTTGAATTGCGTTGGATGTGTATTTTGCATTGTCTGGGATGTATTTTACAATTTCTGCAAGTTTGGCATCTTTTTTCGATTGTGTAATCAAAGAACTTAAAGAAAAGTCCCTCCTCCCCACCTTCGTGATTGTGACCATGCAGAGCCAGTTCATTGACTGCAAGGAACTGAACAGCCTCCCCAATGCTTTTCACATAATATCTATTCTTTTCTATCTGGGTTGGACCCAGTAGTTGAACTATGCTTTCACCCGTCTCTGCCCGACGCCGATACTCTTGCCATGCAGACATGGCTCTGACATACGGGATACTAGGCGCGTGTTTGTGGAAGCCGCCACCGTCTTTTTCTAGAGCTTTTTTCCAATTAGTGTAGCCATGTTTGGTGAATATGTCCTCGCGGTCCGAATTGGAAACACTAAATTTGTGGCAGGCAAAGCAAAAGCTGGCATCACGGACAACAGAATATTCAAGCCATGGTAGAGACTGATACGAGCTTGCACTAAAACATCTAAGTGTCTTTCTGAATGCGCGCTTGGGATAATTAATGAAAATGGGCTGGGATGGACTATCCATATTTAAGTCAGGCAGACCGGACTGTATATTTTGTTGAAGGCAGAGGTTTGGAGTACCCGACACGGGCGCAGAGCTGGAGGATTGTGTATGCTTATCTACATCTTTTGGAGTTTCAGTTCCCGATGTGGGTGCGCTGTGCTCCGTGTTGGTAGCAGCGGTGCTGGGCTCAACCGTGGAGCCAGCAGCTTGCGGAGGGACAGAGGTTGAAGATGTCTGCTTTTTAATAAGCCACCTATGCATAGCCTTTGTTGTTACCAACCAGAAAATAAAAGAAGAATTGAACGTACACACTGTTTTAATTAAAGAATGCAGTCAACAACTGCTGCTGAAGAATGTGAATTTCCCATTGGGATTAATAAAGTATCTATCTATCTATCTATCTATCTATCTATCTATCTATCTATCTATCTATCTATCTATCTATCTATCTATCTATCTATCTATCTATCTATCTATCTATCTATCTATCTATCTATCTAACAAGTTCAAAACATGCTGCAAAATGTGCGGCGAAGTGAACTGTGAGCAGCACGGTGCCTGTCTAGTGGAGGAGACACTGACGGATATGCCCCAAATTCAAACGGAAAGTAACTCAATTTTGAAAATCAAATATTATTCTTCTCCAGAGTTTTCATTGGACAGACAGAGCATTTCGCAGGGTGGGCACGGCTTGTCTCTGGGGGGGCAGTGCCCATCCTAGCCCCCCCGTGGTCACACCTCCGCTACGGCAGCCATTTTTTTGCAGAATTACACTCATCGCACATGTGCTATTAGGTGGTAAAGGGGTGAGAGACAGTTAAGACAATTAGGGACTGGAGATGATTATGGGGACAGAATGACAACACTGTGATGGGTAAGTGAGCCAGGACATTGGCACACACCTTCCTCCTTATCATCACAGAGACCTCAGTTTTATGTCTCGGCAAAAATCACCATTTTTACAGCACAGTGTCCCTGTCACTGTACTGGGGCATTGGGGTCCACACATAGACCACAGGGTAAGTGCCCCCTGCTGGCCTCATCCACACCTCTTCCAGCAGGGGGCTTTTCCTAGAAGGTCCTCCATCCAAGTACTGGCCGGGCCTGAACATCCTTAGCCTCAGGTGGATGACCTCTTCTGAATTACAGGTGATATGGCAGCTCAAACAATAGCACCCTGTTGAGGCACCCATGGACCCCGACATTGCTTCACTTATAGATTCCAACTCCCATGCAACCCTGCGGGGGTCTGAACTCTGACCAGCAGTGGAGAGACACTACCACATATTGTGTGGCCCTTGGGGGCTGCAGGGGTTGAGGTGGATAATAAACTGCCTCTGGCATCCTTTTTTGCCCAATCCATCCGTAAGATTATTTTACCCCAACTGGGATAAGGATCACTAACCACCCTGGCCGGGCTGCATCTCCTCCTATGCTGTCCTTCCATTATAGCTTCCCAGCTGGGTAAAGCTTGCTTTTCGTCCCCATTTATTCACCTTGGCACCAACATTATCACTGAGTATCACAAAGTGATCTTTGCTCCAAAACACTGTGATTGAAAGCAATAAAAGATTAAAATGGGTAATTTTGGACAACATGTTTTTCAGTTTTTTAATTATCCTCCCACAGGCTATACTGGAGGAAAGCTGATTGGAAAATGGATAAGCTGTGTGTTCAGCCTATTTTGTGTGTTCATGTATGTAAGTGATGTATGGCTTAATTATTTTTGTCATCCCTTTATGGCTGGTAACATGTACCAGTGCTCTGAGCAAAGGGCGCTACGCAGTAATAAACTGAATGGAAATGAATAGGAACATATAGCCGTCCATAGTGCTGCAATCCTCAGCCAGCCTTCTTCTTGACAGCACACTTGGAATTTATGAGAACACAGAAAGATTCACATTATGGCTGTCTCCTCCGGGTGAAGGATTATTCTTTCAATGTTAAATATATTTTCATATCCTTTCTTTTATAAATTGATGATAATGGTATGAATAAAAATTACATAGATAGATAGATAGATAGATAGATAGATAGATAGATAGATAGATAGATAGATAGATGTGAAAGGCACTATATGATAGATAGATAGATAGATAGATAGATAGATAGATAGATAGATAGATAGATAGATAGATAGATGTGAAAGTCACTATATAATAGATAGATAGATAGATAGATAGATAGATAGATAGATAGATAGATAGATAGATTTGAAAGGCACTATATGATAGATAGATAGATAGATAGATAGATAGATAGATAGATAGATAGATAGATAGATGTGAAAGGCACTATATGATAGATAGATAGATAGATAGATAGATAGATAGATAGATAGATAGATAGATAGATAGATAGATAGATAGATAGATTTGAAAGGCACTATATGATAGATAGATAGATAGATAGATAGATAGATAGATAGATAGATAGATAGATAGATAGATAGATAGATAGATAGATAGATAGATGTGAAAGTCACTATATAATAGATAGATAGATAGATAGATAGATAGATAGATAGATAGATAGATAGATAGATAGATGTGAAAGGCACTATATGATAGATAGATAGATAGATAGATAGATAGATAGATAGATAGATAGATAGATAGATAGATAGATAGATAGATAGATTTGAAAGGCACTATATGATAGATAGATAGATAGATAGATAGATAGATAGATAGATAGATAGATAGATAGATAGATAGATAGATAGATAGATAGATTTGAAAGGCAGTATATGATAGATAGATAGATAGATAGATAGATAGATAGATAGATAGATAGATAGATAGATAGATAGATAGATAGATAGATACTTTATTAATCCCAAGGGGAAATTCACATACTCTGTTTCCTGGAGGAAATTTGTTTGTTTTTGCACATTCTGTAATAAACGATGCCTGAAATTTCAGGTTTTTAATTTACTTCAAAGGTTTTCTATTTAATTTGTTTTGTAATATATGAAAGCATTACACAAAAAAAATGTCCTCACCCCCAAATCACACTCACTCACTGACACTGCAGCGGGATCTATTCACACACACCCACATTTTCTTTGGCCCCTTGATTAGCAGCTTAACAGCCAGAGATGCATTATCAGTGCTAATAAGAGTCAAATGTAGAAAACTGCTGGAGCGAAACAACAGAAATTACCTCCTCTGCTCCAGCCTGCCAGGCATGCTTTCCACGTTCAGGGTGGATTAAAGAACAGCAGGCTCAAGGTACCCATAATATAAGCAGCAAGTTCGTTCTGTACAGCTGTGAAATTACTGACACAGTTAACAAGATTGCATCTATCGGTTTGACACTTGGACAAAAATAAAAAATAATTCACAAATGTAAAGTAATGCCCTTGCAGTAAATATGCACTAAGGGCCCACTTTATTATGTCCTGATCCTGTGTGAAAAAAATGAAAATCCTCCTCTCATTTCTCATTTTCCAAACAACAACTGTTACTGGTGAGATGTGGTGGCAGCAAGACAAGCAGGCCAGTCCAGACTTCTCTGTCCCCAACTGCAGATTCCCATTCATCCTGAAAATTCCCAACCGTTCATAAGGTATTCTGGGTCTTAGATCTATTGCAGGGTCTCTGCCCAGATTGACATGCCTGGAGCAGCTCTAAGGGCAGCCACCCCCTTGGGCATCCTTATAATATGACCAAAATACATCAACTGGCTCCTCTTGATCCAAAGGAGAAACATGTGATGAACTGACACCTCAGTCATCAGCACCACTCTAGTAGCTCATAACTAAGAACAGACTTGGGCAATCGAGAAGAAAAAAATTTAGTTTAAGGGGTCAAATGTATTTTTTATAACATTAGACCATTAGAACAATCTAGAGAAGAACAGGCTATTCAGCCCAACAAAGCCCACCAGTCCTGTCCACGTAATTCTTTCAAAATAACATTAAGTGGAATTTTAAAAGGCCCTAAAGTTACACTGCACCAACTCACTACTTGGTCATTTATTCCATGGTTCTTTGTGTTCTTTATTCATGGTGTCTATGGTTCTTTGTATCTATTAGATAGATAGAAAGATAGAAAGATAGATAGATAGATAGATAGATAGATAGATAGATAGATAGATAGATAGATAGATAGATAGATAGATAGATAGATAGATAGATAGATGAAAGGCACTATCTATCTATCTATCATATAGTGCCTTTCACATCTATCTATTATATCCATCCATCCATCCATCCATCCATTTTCCAACCCGCCAAATCCAAACACAGGGTCACGGGGGTCTGCTGGAGCCAATCCCAGTCAACACAGGGCACAAGGCAGGGAACCAATCCTGGGCAGGGTGCCAACCCACCGCAGGACACACACACCCACACACTAAGCACACACTAGGGTCAATTTAGAATCGCCAATCCACCTAACCTGCATGTCTGTGGACTGTGGGAGGAAACCGGAGCGCCCGGAGGAAACCCACGCAGACACGGGGGAGAACATGCAAACTCCACACAGGGTGGACCCGGGAAGCGAACCCGGGTCTCCTAACTGCGAGGCAGCAGCGCTACCACTGCGCCACCGTGCCGCCCATCTATTATATCTATCTATCATATAGTGCCTTTCACATTTATCTATCTTCCAGCTGGCTTCTGAGAAAATCAATTTTTGCTTTGCGTTCTCCCCCACCATAACCTATCATCTACAGTATGAGGAGTTTTAGATTCGTCAAAAGTCTTCATTTTTTGACGAATCTCAACGTTTCAGGGTCCCCTGATACCAAAAACATTGATATCTCGAAGATGGGTGTGTGTGTCTGTGTGTCACAGTTTCTTGACGATGGTCAAGAGCTAAAATGGCTGGACAGAAAAACACCAAACTCGAAACTTAAGCCTGTTATGAGATGAGTCGTTTTTGAGCCAAATTGTGAAAGACGAAGAGGCACTCTAGAGCAACCCTTAAATATTGTAATTCTGCAATTAATTATGAATTCATCTCATCAATTGATCATGACCTATTTTATGATCAGAAAGATCAGCATCAGAGCAGTAAAGAATTACTAAAATATTATACGTAGAATAGTTTGGATAGCTTGGTTCCTGGGGCTTAAAGCCTACTGACGCTCGTGTCCGGATTTTTAAAAAACGTTTTCACATCATCACCCAGTGGACATCAGCACGTCTGGGCCTCTTGTGGTTGATTTTAAAAAATATGCTTGTGATTCTCAGATGCTTCTGCATAATGTTTTGTAAGATCATTATTTGCTTGTAGTTTACATCTGAACTTTAATGAATTAAGGAAAGAGTTCTCAGAACAAAAAAGAATGAAATTTTCTTGCATGTGATATTTATAAAAGAATTTTTAAGAAATCAAGCTTAGCTTGTATTTTGACTTTTGAGGTTTCATCTAGCCCCTAAATTATCAAACTGAACATGAGGTGGTGCCAGCTGAGGAGGGCACATGTCACTCCTCTTTTCAGATCACTACATTGGATTTCTGTAGTGGCACTTATTAAGTTTATAATCTTGATGCTTATCTACAGAGTAGTCAACGGGTCATCAACTATGGACTGTATATAGAGACACTTGTGAAGTCCTATGCTCCTTCTCACCCACTCAGCCCTGCTGATGAACGGCATCTGGTAATGCCACCTCTGAGTAATATCAAATCTCAATTCAGACTCTTTTCATGTGAAGCTCTTAGCTGGTGGAATGACTTGCCCACCTCCAATTGAAATTCTGATTCCCTCAATGTGTTTAGGAAGCATTTGAAGCAGGGGTCCCCAACTCTGGTCCTGGAGGGCCTCAGTGGCTGCAGGTTTTCATTCTAACCCTATTCTTGATTAGTGATCTGTTTTTGCTGCTAATTAACTTCTTTTCAATTCTTCCAAAGTCTTATTTCTACTTTAACAAGTACTGCTCCTGTTAAACCTAATCTCTTAGTCCTATTTTGCCTCCATCTTGCTTTCCAAATATATGAATCTCTCCTCCCTTTCCAGCTCTTCACCTTTATATTCCAATCTGTTTGTTTCTTCTTCATCAGCAATCTTCATCCGTATTGTTTTGGTGGAAGAAATTGTTACCTTAAATATAGATCTATTAACAATCGACCCAAAGAACCAGGCAGGAGGAAGCTTGTCCAATGCGTCTTTTATTTCTCATCATGATGAAGGTGTGAAAGAATAATTTTAGGGTAACATGGCATTCATCTTAAAGAAATAGCATGAAGGCTTAATAAATGACAGAAACCTGTTCAAGCACACCAGGAAACCAGATATAAAGGTCAAGTGAACAACAACATGTGCACTGAAATATAACAATTGGTTCAGGAAAAATACTGAGATGGTCAAGTATATAAGGAATGTACCAGAAGAAAGTTTGATGTAATATACAAAATGTACTGAAGGATAACTAAGAGATGACTAGGAAATCAGCAGATGTCCTATAAACGAGAATGGACAGTTGTTATATGCACAGAAATTTCAAGGGTGGTGGTGCAACTCAAAGGTATAAGAAGAACCAGAATATAATAGATTTTTATTTTATATAAATCATTTGGGTGTAAACCAATGAACCAATCAAAGTAAAATGTCTGCATTGATTGACACTGTTTGTAAATTCAGTATTTTATAAAATTACCCCTTGTGGCACCCGGCTGGGTTTGTCGCCCGGCCGGGATGCCCAGGAGGAGCGGAGGAGGGCTTGTGCCTCCTCCAGGACACGAGAGGGCGTCCTCCCTGGTTGCTTTGGGGGCCACGGGTACAGAGCTTGGAAGCTGTACCCTGTAGGGGCCCGTGGTCACCGCCAGGGGGCACCCCAATGCCTTGGGAGCCCTGGACCTCAGTACTTCAGCCACACCGGGAAGTGCTGGGGGGAAGAGTATTGGGGACACCCGGTGGACCTCCGGTTAAACCGACAGGGGTGTGGCTACAGAAGCCCTTAGGATGCACCTGGAGCATAAAAGGAGGAAGAAGGACGAAGCTTGGTGGAGAGGAGTGGAGGCGGACTAGAGACAGTACGAGGCATTGTGTTGTGGCCAAGGACTCAAGGGGTGATTGGTGCTGCGGCATGGGTTGTGCACTTGAACTGTAAATATTATGGATAATAAACGTGTGTTGGGTGAATATAACATGTCTACCTGTCTGTGTCCGGGCTGTTCCCCACACCCTCTATTCTTTGTTTTCTCTGACCAATCTCACCATTCTGACCAAGCTGTCACAGATTGCTTTTCATGAATGCTCCCTCCATGGAATTTTGCCGAGGAGTAATTAAAAGATACCATGAACAGCTTTTCTCCTGCCTGATGACTGAATTGTCCTGTTAAAAGATGTTTCTTTCTTTAATAAGATGTTAAATTTCTACCACAAGGGATACACTTCAGCACAACAGCCTGTGATGGAATAGTCACAAAGTTAAGACAAGGAGCTATATTTATAGATAACTGAATTTACATAACAGTGCTGAAGTAATGCTTCTCTGATTGGCTCATTAGCTTGCATTCACTCTGATTGGCTCAAGGAACATAGGATGTTACCAGCAAAGAGTATAACCATCCCAAAATAAAAGTCTTATTTCTACTATATTCTTGGTCCTTACAATACTTTTCAATATTTCTTGAGTTCCTATGTGTGTGACATCTGTTAAGTCTTACTGGGTACCTGATAGTCATCCAACTTCTTGGAACATCACCCAGAACCTTCTTGTTCTTTGATGTTCACTTGACCTTTAGCTGGTTTCCTGATAGGCTTGAACAAGTTTCTGACATCTGTTAACCCTTTTATACTCCTTCTAAGATAGATGCTATATTTTAATGTGGAAAGCATAACAAAACACTTTATGCGCAATAACTATATTATTCCTAAATGACTATGTGACCCCTAAGTCTGATTTTTCTTCTACAATATTCTTATATTTAATCCCAGCATCTCAAATTCTCATCCAGATACTCTCAGCAGCTCTATTAAAGCCATCATACTCTTTGACACATGAGTTGTATTGGCTGCATGTTCAAGGTCTCTCACCGATGCTCTAGTCTGCCAATATTATTTGTCTCATCAACCTCCCTCAGGACATGGTCCAACACCAAGCTGAACAAACATGGTGACAGAATACACCCTTGTCTTACTCCTGTCCTTACTCCAAACTGCTGAGACCTCTTTTTCAATTCTCATCTTTCTGTGTTCTTGTACTGCAATTTTGGAGTTTTGCAATTTTGACAGTGTTGTGTTGCTTGCTGCCTTGGTACAACAACAACAACATTTATTTATATAGCACATTTTCATACAAAAAGTAGCTCAAAGTGCTTTACATAATGAAGAGAAGAAAAATAAAAGACAAAATAAGAAATTAAAATAAGACAACATTAATTAACATAGAAAGGAGTAAGGTCCGATGGCCAGGGTGGACAGAAAAAACAAAAAAAAAACTCCAGAAGGCTGGAGAAAAAAATAAAATCTGTAGGGGTTCCAGGCCACGAGACCGCCCAGTCCCCCTTTGGGCATTCTACCTAACATAAATGAAATAGTCCTCTTTGTAGTTCGGGTTTTTCACGGAGTCACTTGATGCTGATGGTCATACAGACTTCTGGCTTTTAATCCATCCATCATTGTTGGAACATCATGGTGCTTTGGGTAGATGGTGGTGGCGCACGCCACCACCAACAGGACACCGGAAAAGGAAACAGAAGAGAGAGTAGGGGTTAGTACAGATTTTGAATGAATAGTTATTATAATGAATTAGATATACAGAGTATCAGGATTAAATTACAGTGAAGTTATGAGAAGGCCATGTTAAAATAATGTGTTTTCAGTAGTTTTTTAAAGTGCTCCACTGTATTAGCCTGGCGAATTCCTACTGGCAGGCTATTCCAGATTTTAGGTGCATAACAGCAGAAGGCCGCCTCACCACTTCTTTTAAGTTTTGCTCTTGGAATTCTAAGGAGACACTCAGTTGAGGATCTGAGGTTACGATTTGGAATATAAGGTGTCAGACATTCCGATATATAAGCCGGGGCGAGATTATTTAAAGCTTTATAAACCATAAGCAGAATTTTAAAGTCAATTCTGAATGACACAGGTAACCAGTGTAGTGACATCAAAACTGGAGAAATGTGTTCGGATTTTCTTTTCCTGGTAAGGATTCTAGCAGCTGCATTCTGCACTAGTTGCAAACGATTGATGTCTTTTTTGGGTAGACCTGAGAGGAGTGCGTTACAGTAATCTAGCCGACTGAAAACAAACGCATGAACTAATTTCTCTGCATCTTTCGATGATATAAGAGGTCTAACTTTTGCTATGTTTCTTAGGTGAAAAAATGCTGTCCTAGTGATCTGATTAATATGCGATTTAAAATTCAGATTACAATCAACGGTTACCCCTAAGCTTTTTACCTCCGATTTGACTTTTAATCCTAATGCATCCAGTTTATTTCTAATAGCCTCATTGTATCCATTATTGCCAATCACTAAGATTTCGTTTTTTTCTTTATTTAATTTGAGAAAGTTACTATTCATCCATTCTGAGATACAAGTTAGACATTGTGTTAGTGAATCAAAAGATTTGGGGTCATCAGGTGCTATTGATAAATACAGCTGTGTGTCATCAGCATAGCTGTGGTAGCTCACGTTGTGCCCTGAGATAATCTGACCTAATGGAAGCATGTAGATTGAGAAGAGCAGTGGACCCAGGATAGAGCCTTGTGGAACACCATATAGAATATCATGTGTCTTTGAGTTATAATTACCACAACTAACAATGGTAATGCTCCCATCATGCACCAGGACTATAGGTCAACAGTGTCTTTCAGAGTGACAGTATACAGGTCGCTCTTCGTATTGTATAGGATAAACTTACTGGCAACTACCTGCAGTTATCTCTTTGTTATTAGATCTCTGTTTAAAATAAAACTTTGATTTTTGATTTTGTGTTATCTGACGATCGATTCTTGTCTCCTGTTTTGATCTCAGCTTTGTTTTTTTTTTTTTACCATTTTATTCCCAGTCTCTCCATTCAAATTTCCTACTTTCTCCTTTGAGACAGTAGAATAATTTTCTTCACATTCTACAAAATGGCTGCTGCCTAGCCCACTCCATATAGTGTGCACAACATTTTCACTCATTGACTAAGATTTTCTTTGTTTTTGAGGTCAGACATTTTATCTAGTGAAAAAATTTCTGACATTTCCCATTCAAATAGTTATACATTTGTCTCTGGATGTCAGAGGGGTTGCTTGATCGAGCATTCATACTGTGAGAGTTTGCAGATAAGCAGTCCCCCCTATTTAAGTATCTGTTTTCTTATCAAAGTCATTACTCAGTCAGATTTTTGAAATGCCCTGTCTGTCAGAGGTTTAACTTTCTAATGCATAGAGATTTGCAGGTATAAATTATAGCGATTGCTTGATAGGACAATTCATCCATCCATCCATTTTCCAACCCGCTGAATCCGAACACAGGGTCACGGGGGTCTGCTGGAGCCAATCCCAGCCAACACAGGGCACAAGGCAGGGAACAATCCTGGGCAGGGTGCCAACCCACCGCAGGACACACACAAACACACCCACACACCAAGCACACACTAGGGCCAATGTAGAATCGCCAATCCACCTCACCTGCATGTCTTTGGACTGTGGGAGGAAACCGGAGTGCCCGGAGGAAACCCACGCAGACACGGGGAGAACATGCAAACTCCACGCAGGGAGGACCCGGGAATCGAACCCAGGTCCCCAGATCTCCCAACTGCGAGGCAGCAGCGCTACCCACTGCGCCACCGTGCCACCCCTAGGACAATTCATTTGTCAATAAATAATTTTGTCATCAACTTAATAGCGTCTTTTTATATTAAGCTGGCAGCTCTTTCTCAACTAAGGTCACTGAAATCCTTTACTGCCAAAGGAGCCCTCACATAATATTTATCCAAAAAATCTTTCCCAACATGCCCTGCTGCCTTTGTCTTGACCAAAACAATGGTATTCCTTTAAGGGCATCAACGAATTCTTAATATGTGTGGACAGTAGAGAGTACTTCAACTCCCCAAACACCCAACACAAATAGGCTCAAGACAAGAGTAAAAACCAAAGCATCTTTATTATGGGAAACTCTTCCCCAAAGCGGTTCCCACCACAGCTATAAGCATGCACAAGCACAACAAGGCAAGACTTTGCCGTCTCTTCATCTTCCCTCGGTCGCTGCATCTATGCCTTGTCACAAGCTTTCTCCCGACTCGCTGATGTGAGGCAGGCAGCTTCTTTCATTTAAGCCGCCCCAGAAGTGCCTCCATTCTTCCGCCCACATGGTCTGCAAGCACTTCCGGGTGAGGTGGAAATCCCACAATGTAAGGACTCCCCAATCTGATAGCTTCCCCTGGACCCAACAGGGTTGTCCTCCGGGACTACAATACCTGGCATGGTCTGCGGGCTCCCTTGTGGGAATCTGAGCCTGGGCTCGCTGCCATCTAGCATCCTTGGGGAGATAAAGCTCTGTGTAAGTTGTCTCCCCCAGTCCTTCCATCCTGAGTAAGGACGCCGGCCATCCTTCACATATGTTACGGTAACTTTATGAAATCAGAGATCTTTCTTCTTCTTCTCTGATTTCTTAATTTTTCTGCCAAGTCAGTGGTAGTGCTGCTGCTTTGCAGTAAGGAGACTGTGGAAGATTGTGGGTTTGCTTCCCGGTTCCTCCCTGTGTGGATAGCGCTTTGAGTACCGAAAAAAGTGATATATAAATGTAATGAATTATTATTATTTTATTATTAAGTCTGTTGCGTTGCTCTCCTACCTCCTCATCTCCTGTATTGGCCTTTGTGTCCATTCTCTGATGTTGGCTGTCCTCTTAGTTTATGGTTAACCACTGTTTGTTTTAACTTCTTTATTCCTTCTTGAGCCATTCTTGGCAACCGCGACCCCTTCATCTGGAACCCGTGACCATAGTATCTCAGTTTTTTCTGCCTAATGTAAACCAGCAGCCATGTGCCTGCTTGTGTGCTCATCATTATTCAGACGTTGTCATTTGTCATATGGTGTTTATTTGAGATGTTTAGTGTTTGTCTATAAATTGTAAATACAAGAACACATGTTCTGCATGTTCTGTGGCTGCTGCATTCATGTGGAATGTCTCTGTATATTCCAGTTCCTCCTACTCCCCAGAGAAGTCCATGTTGGGTTGATTGGTTTGGGGTGATTGAGCATGGCTGTGTTGCAGGAAGGGAAAGGCGTCCTATCTGGATTGACACCCAAAGCCTGCTATCAACCCAGCATTCGATTAGTGAGCTTTAATATATCAACAAAGGGGTTGATTTCCATTATTTTATATCCAGTTCATTTAATAACAGATTTGACTGGAGACTATCATAAATTCAAATCTTGACCGTAACAAAGACGCACGGTGACTTAGACTTTCTGTCTCATTATGGCGCTGCTGCTTCCTGACAATCTGAAGGAACGCGACATCCTCCAGCTGTCTCAATGAAGGTCTATTCACTCTGACAGTTTCTTATTTTATTCATGTTTTAAAATGTGATAAGGATGCTTTGACATTCCCCATCATGTAAGCATTCTGTTCTCCATCAAATGAAGAATATAAAACAATCTTTAAAAGATAAGTACTAATTCATAAATTTAAGGGATCAGCACTACGGGAGGAAATATCCAATTAGTCTGGCATGATAAGAGAGATTCTATTATTCCAAACCATCAGTCACAAACAATTAAGTTCTGTCTGAACATTTTCAGCTTCCATTCCCGGCATTCATTCTTTTCAAACATTCGACTTTTGGAGTCTCACTGTGCAGGCGGTGTGGGTCAGCAAGTGGCTTTTAATTTTAATTTGTTTTTGTGTAGCGTAGTTCACTGAGTGCAGGCTTGGAGGGCTGAAACATTTTTACATGTAAGATATAATTACAAACTTTACAAATTATGCACTGTGACACCCCGTGTACTGGGAAGGTGGACACCAAGCTACACAGTGGGCATTGTTGCAGTTCGGGGCCGAAGGGGACCAGCAGGAGTCAATGAAGACACAGAGAAAAATATTGGGGTTCAACACAAATGTCCCGTTTATTTACAAGTGCAGGCATTGTAGCACGGTCCAAAGGCAATGACACACAAAAAATCAATAAAGAACAAAAATAGTGATTATTTTCAGTAATGACAGTAAACTCCAATGTCCTGACACCACAAGGAAAAATGTATACACACCACGAAAGGTAAACTTCCTCTGTTAATGTACAGTTCAGGAAGTTGTGCCTTAAGCACAAAAACAATTCACAGCCACACAAAAAAGAAAAATCAAGTGTATAGTAGACCCCCGTGAAGTCGCGGTTCAGGGTTTGCGGACTCACTCGTTCGGAGATTTTTCCTTAGAACCTAACTATTAATTGTTATTGGAAAGCGTAAACATCCTCCACAGTTTTTTGTGTCTTTTTTCATGGCAATACTGTGCTGTAGAGAGAACAGGAAGCAACCGCTGAGGGAAACGCGGTTTGGGATGGTGAAAGTAGCCAATCCGAGAGTGTTATTCATCTCTCCTTGATGCTGATTGACTGCTGCCCTGTGACGTGTCTCCAGCTGAGTGTCCTCGTGTTTTCCTTTTTGTTATTGTATTCATTTTGTTATTCTTAAACACACAAGATGTCGCTGAAATGCCCTGCACCTTCTAAGGCTTCTGGCACTGAGCCTAAGTGCCAGAAGAAGTTTAAAACACTCCAGGAGAAGGTTGAACTACTGGATTTGCTCTGGGAACTAAAAAGTTATGCTGTAGTAGCGTGTCACTATGGCATTAATGAAAGCACCACACGCTACATAAAGAAGAACGAAGCAGTGATCTGGAGTACCGTATCCGTAACGACAGTAAGGAATAAAAATATCGTCAGGATGGAATCTGCCTTGGCACTGTGGATCACCGATTGCAGGAAGAAGAGCATCCCCTTAGACGGTAACATCAACCTTGAGAAAGCACGGAAAAAAGTACCAGGAGTTCGCTACAGGAGACAATGCAGCAACTTCCCATCACAATGTTCCTGAAACCTACAAAGAAAAGCCAGCATGAAACCCCACAAGAAGAAGACCACCTGTCCAAAGATACGACTCCTCCTGAAGCGCCTGAAGAAGAGGCGCCACCCGAGGAGTTTTAAATCCTCTGCATCGTACTGCACAGCTACTTCATTATCATCATCATCAATATTATTCATCATTGGTGAGTACATTTTACTGTATTTTAATTAAATGAAATTATTATGTATTTACTCTACTTACAGTGCATCCGGAAAGTATTCACAGTGCATCACTTTTTCCACATTTTGTTATGTTACAGCCTTATTCCAAAATGGATTCAATTCATTTTTTTCCTCAGAATTCTACACACAACACCCCATAATGACAACATGAAAAAGTTTACTTGAGGTTTTTGCTAATTTATTAAAAATAAAAAAACTGAGAAAGCACATGTACTTAAGTATTCACAGCCTTTGCCGTGAAGCTCGAAATTGAGCTCAGGTGCATCCTGTTTCCCCTGATCATCTTTGAGATGTTTCTGCAGCTTCATTGGAGTCCACCTGTGGTAAATTCAGTTGAATGGACATGATTTGGAAAGGCACACACCTGTCTATATAAGATCCCACAGTTGACAGTTCATGTCAGAGCACAAACCAAGCATGAAGTCAGAGGAATTGTCTGTAGACCTCCGAGACAGGATTGTCTCAAGGCACATATCTGGGGAAGGTTACAGAAAAATTTCTGCTGCTTTGAAGGTCCCAATGAGCACAGTGGCCTCCGTCATCTGTAAGTGGAAGAAGTTCGAAACCACCAGGACTCTTCCTAGAGCTGGCCGGCCATCTAAACTGAGCTATCGGGGGAGAAGGGCCTTAGTCAGGGAGGTGACCAAGAACCCGATGGTCACTCTGTCAGAGCTCCAGAGGTCCTCTGTGGAGAGAGAAGAACCTTCCAGAAGGACAACCATCTCTGCAGCAATCTACCATTCAGGCCTATATGGTAGAGTGGCCAGACGGAAGCCACTTCTTTGTAAAAGGCACATGGCAGCCCGCCTGGAGTTTGCCAAAAGGCACCTGAAGGACTCTCAGACCATGAGAAAGAAAATTCTCTGGTCTGATGAGACAAAGATTGAACTCTTTAGCGTGAATGCCAGGCGTCACGTTTGGAGGAAACCTGGCACCATCCCTACAGTGAAGCATGGTGGTGGTAGCATCATGCTGTGGGGATGTTTTTCAGCGGCAGGAACTGGGAGACTAGTCAGGATAAAGGGAAAGATGACTGCAGCAATGTACAGAGACATCCTGGATGAAAACCTGCTCCAGAGCGCTCTTGACCTCAGACTGGAGCGACGGTTCATCTTTCAGCAGGACAACGACCCTAAGCACACAGCCAAGATATCAAAGGAGTGGCTTCAGGACAACTCTGTGAATGTCCTTGAGTGGCCCAGCCAGAGCCCAGACTTGAATCTGATTGAACATCTCTGGAGAGATCTTAAAATGGCTGTGCACCGACGCTTCCCATCCAACCTGATGGAGCTTGAGAGGTGCTGCAAAGAGGAATGGGCGAAACTGGCCAAGGATAGGTGTGCCAAGCTTGTGGCATCATATTCAACAAGACTTGAGGCTGTAATTGCTGCCAAAAGTGCATCGACAAAGTATTGAGCAAAGGCTGTGAATACTTATGTACCTGGGATTTCTCAGTTTTTTTATTTTTAATAAATTTGCAAAAACCTCAAGTAAACTTTTTTCACATTGTCATTATGGGGTGTTGTGTGTAGAATTCTGAGGAAAAAAAATGAATGTAATCCATTTTGGAATAAGGCTGTAAGATAACAAAATGTGGAAAAAGTGATGCGCTGTGAATACTTTCTGGTTGCACTGTATAACAAAGAAAACGACAGCACATACCAAAGAGAACACACTTGCGTGAATTACAGCACGTATAGCGGTAACATCGGTATTTTACATTCTAGCACTGCGGGAGACATAGCAGTACAGTAGACGGGTTTACCTTTACATTCTGTTTTTAGGTAATGTATTAATGTATTAAGCTGAGTTTGCAATGAAATTAAAGTGCTGTGGGGGCATACTGTATTTAGGGTTGAAACTATAAAAATAGGCATTTAAAAGGCATTTTTTAACCACATCCAAAAGTCGCAGTTTTTCACAATTCGCGGGTGCTCTAGGAACGTAACCCCCGCGAATTTTGGGGGTGCACTGTATATGCAAAAAGTGCACCGAAACACAATAAATATAAATACCTCCACCAAACCTTTTCTATGACTAGGAGATATCTATAATAAACAAAATGAAAACAATATGAGGGGCAGTCAAAAAGTTCCCAAAATTGTGATATAGCGGGAGAGTGAGAGATCAGATTACACACACATTATTGTGGAGGGGAGTGCAGCAGGTCGGTAGACCACTTACGACAGGTCTGGATTGGCTTTCGGTGTTGTAGTATTGTTTTAACCCTTAAACTGCCACATACTTTGGGGGTGGGGTGGGGTTAATGCACCCCCTGGACACCAAATACTTTTTTACTGCACTTTTTAAGTAAACGTCACAATTCACAAAGAAAAAGTGAAATTTTAATGGAACACATATTTTTTTTGATGCAAAGAGCATCACAATTACTGTAACACTGATCATTTTACACACTGCCAATGAACTGTAAAAACTATTAAAAAAAACTACTGGAACAATATGTACAAAGTGCAGCTGACGCCATGGATGAAATTCAGTAAATCACTGAGCCAACTGCGCTTGAACTGGCTACACACAAGAACACAGAGGTAAACGCTGACACTTGCAGGCCAGTCTAGTGCTGAATCCCAGGGACAGTGGTGCTGCAGTGCTGCAGGGGCCGGCCATGGTCATGAGCTAGCTGTTCAACGAATATATGGCACTGACTGATCAGTTCTGGCGTGCTGACAGATTGCACTGGGAAGCGAATATAGCCAGTTGTGGCATTCAATGAATGCACGTCGACGAATATACTCAGCTCCTGCGTGCTGGGAAACTGCACTGGGACACGACTACAGAAGGTTGCGGCGTTCAATGAATGTACATTGCTGAATATACTCAGCTCCGGCGTGCTGGCAAATTGCACTGGGAATCGACCATAGCAGGTTCTGGCGGTTTAAGGGTTAATTACCATTTGTCTTAGACATATCGCAGTTCGAATAACGTGCTAACATCAAGTTCATGTGCAATTTAGGGACTCGTACACTAGCTGCAGTGCCACTAGTGTATCTGAAGCTGATTTCCCTAATCTACACATTATTCGAACCGCAACACGTCTAACTCATCACTCAGGCGCCACCGAGAGTGGCAGCCTTTCCAGCAGCTCCGTGTACGACTTTATTTTTCTACTTTTTTTTTCTCTTTTTTATTGATCACTCCTATCACTTTATTTTATGAGGATTTGTTCCCTGGACACACTTACTTTTACAACGTGGGCATGGATTTTTACACGCCGAGACTCGTCTATTCAAGTACTCAACTTCGAGTGCTGAGAACAAATGCCAGTGCCGGTGTGGTTCCATATTTACCTGACGAGGTAAGAAGGCGGTATCGTGGCAGCAGAGCCGGCACTAAGCTAAAAATGAAGCGGCTTGCGAGAAAGTGGCGTTTTAAGCCTTCGGTGCCCTCTGTGATTCTGGGAAATGTGAACTCAATCTCAAATAAGATCGACAAACTGGCTGCGCTGGTGAAAAATGTCAGAACCTACAGAGAATGCAGTTTGTTGTGTTTTTGTGAAACGTGGCCAACTACCACCATCCCAGATGGTAACGTGGAGCTACCTGGTTTTAGCACAGTTAGAGCGGACAGAGACGCAAGTACATGCGGGAAGCACAAAGGAGAAGGACTCGCTCTCTATGTTAATACACGGTGGTGTAACTCTGGACATGTTAACGTCAAAGTCTCCACTTGCTGCCGGGACATCGAACTGTTGGCTGTGTTTGCGTCCCTATTACTTGCCCAGAGAGTTTGGACACGTCATTGTTGTTATTGTTTACATCCCTCCTCCGGCGGACGTGGAGACAGCGAGTGACATCATCCACTCAGCTGTTGCTAAGTTACAAACACAGCACCCCAAGGCGCTTGTGCTAATTGCTGGAGACTTTTACCATGTGACGCTGGACAAAACATTACCTGCCTTCTCCCAGTATGTGGACTGTAACACCCGGGGAAATAAGACTATTGATTTACTCTATGCAAATGTTAAAGACGCAAACAGCGCCACCACGCTGCCTGCGCTTGGGAAAGGAGATCATAACCTGGTTCTGCTTCAGCCTCACTACAAACCGAAAGTGACGGTCCTACTTACAACCACACGCTCATTCAGGAAGTGGTCCCCGGAGGCAGAGAAGAGATGGCAGTGTCGTCAGCGAACTTTTGCACGTGGCAGGACTCCGAGTTGTATTGGAAGTCCGATGTATATAGGCTGAACAGGACTGGAGAAAGTACAGTCCCCTGCAGCGCTCCTGTGTTGCTGACCACAATGTCAGACGTGCAGTTCCCAAGGCGCACATACTGAGGTCTGTCTTTAAGATAGTCCACGATCCATGCCACCAGGTATGAATCTACTCCCATCTCTGTCAGCTTGTCCCTAAGCAGAGGTTGGATTGTGTTTTAGGCGCTAGAGAAGTCTAGAAACATAATTCTTACAGCATCACTGCCTCTGTCCAAGTGGGAGAGGGATCGGTGTAGCATATAGATGATGGCATCCTCCGCTCCCACCTTCTCCTGATATGCAAACTGCAGAGGGTCAAGGGCGTGTTGAACCTGTGGCCTAAGGTGGTGAAGCAGCACCCTCTCCATGGTCTTCATCACATGTGATGTCAGAGCAACAGGCCGGAAGTCATTCAGCTGAGAGACTGCTTTGGAAATGCAGACTGGGATATCCTGCAGGGGTCACATAGTGAGAACATTGAGGAAGTTGTTGACTGCACTACTGACTACATCAACTTCTGTATGGACACTGTAGTTCCAGTAAGAACTGTATGCTGTTATGCTAACAACAAGCCATGGATTACAAGTGACATCAAGGGCCTTTTGAACCAGAAGAAAAGGGCTTTTAAAGGCGGTGATCAGCATGAGCTCAAGCGTGTGCAGAAGGAACTCCGAGTCCAGCTCAGGGCGGCGAAGGAGCAGTACAGGAAAAAGCCGGAGCAGAAGTTGCAGAATAACAGCATGAAGGAAGTGTGGGATGGGATGAAGATCATCACTGGCTGCAGCTCGAAGCGGGGTGCCACCATCAAGAGAGACGTGAAGAGAGCAAACCAAATGAACAACTTCTTTAACAGGTTTGACCACCCTAACCCACTCTCACTCTCACCTCGGAGTACTGCACCCTCCACACATCCTTCTGCTGATACCAGCATAGGAGAGACATCCCCACCCACAATTACAACAGCGCAGGTGAGCAGAGAGCTGAGGAGACTTCGTGCCAGCAAAGCAGCGGGTCCAGATGGAGTATCGCCACGACTGCTGAAGGTCTGTGCATCGGAGTTGGGGAGTCCTCTACAGCGCATCTTCAACCTGAGCCTAGAACAGGGGAGAGTCCCGAGGCTTTGGAAAACATCTTGCATCACCCCAGTCCCAAAGGTATCACGTCCTAGTGAGCTGAATGACTTCCGGCCTGTTGCTCTGACATCACATGTGATGAAGACCATGGAGAGGCTGCTGCTTCACCACCTTAGGCCACAGGTTCAACACGCCCTCGACCCTCTACAGTTCGCATACCAGGAGAAGGTGGGAGCGGAGGATGCCATCATCTATATGCTACACCGATCAGTCTCCCACTTGGACAGAGGCAGTGGTGCTGTAAGAATTATGTTTCTAGACTTCTCTAGCACCTTCAACACAATCCAACCTCTGCTCCTTAGGGACAAGCTGACAGAGATGGGAGTAGATTCATACCTGGTGGCATGGATCTTGGACTATCTTAAAGACAGACCTCAGTATGTGCGTCTTGGGAATTGCACGTCTGACATTGTGGTCAGCAACACAGGAGCGCCACAGGGGACTGTACTTTCTCCAGTTCTGTTCAACCTATATACATCGGACTTCCAATACAACTCGGAGTCCTGCCACGTGCAAAAGTTCGCTGACGACACTGCTATCGTGGGCTGCATCAGGAGTGGGCAGGAGGAGGAGTATAGGGACCTAATCAAGGACTTTGTTAAATCGTGCAACTCAAACCACCTACACCTGAACACCAGCAAAACCAAAGAGCTGGTGGTGGATTTTAGGAGGTCCAGACCTTCACGGACCCCGTGATCATCAGAGGTGACTGTGTGCAGAGGGTGCAGACTAATAATACCTGGGAGTGCAGCTGGATGATAAATTAGACTGGACTGCCAATACTGATGCTCTGTGTAAGAAAGGACAGAGCCGGTTATACTTCCTTAGAAGGCTGGCATCCTTCAACATCTGCAATAAGATGCTGCAGATGTTCTATCAGACGGTTGTGGCAAGCACCCCCTCCTATGCGGTGGTGTGCTGGGGAGGCAGCATTAGGAAGGACGCCTCATGCCTGGACAAACTTGTGAGGAAGGCAGACTTTATTGTAGGCATGGAGCTGGACAGCTTGACATCTGTGGCATAGCGACGGGCGCTCAGCAGACTCCTGTCAATAATGGAGAATCCACTGCATCCACTGAACAGGATCATCTCTAGACAGAGGAGCAGCTTCAGCGACAGACTGCTGTCACCGTCCTGCTTCACTGACAGACTGAGGAGATCGTTCCTCCCCCACACTATGCAACTCTTCAATTCCACCCAGGGGGGTAAACGTTAACATTATACAAAGTTATTGTCTGTTTTTACCTGCATTTTTATCACTCTTTAATTTAACGTTGTTCTTTATCAGTATGCTGCTGCTGGAGTCTGTGAATTTCCCCTTGGGATTAATGAAGTATCTATCTATCAATCTATCTAACTCAAATGGTAATTAAAACAATACTACACACCGAAACCAATCCAGGTCTACAGACCTGCTGCGCTCCCCTCCATAACAATATGTGCGTAATCGGATCTCTGACTCTCCTGCTTTATCATAATTCTGGGAACTTTCCGGCTGCCCCTTGTATACAAAAATATGCAAAAGCCATCAGCAAATTTTGCACACTGAAATGCTCTACCATGTTACTGCCTCGCTCTGTACTCAGTCAAAAGACAGATGAGCCCTACAGGCAGGAAGTGCCTTTTTTTACTGGTGAGTGTTGCTTTCAACCAATCCTGCTTTATGCCGCTCTCTTCCTCCAATCACAGCTGATGCTGATACACTCCAATCACGCACTGTGCCCAACCCCTGCAAGGCCTCTATTAAATTACATGGCAGCCTTCCGTGAGAGTGCTGGCGCACCCGTAACGTTGCTTAGCCAGCCAAGCTGACCCTTTCTCAGGAGTTACCATAGTCAGTTGCTATTTTGTAATTTTAACTCGGGACCCCCTTCATTGCAATAATGCATGCATTAAAGTAAAGCTCCACACTTTGTAATTCCAAAATGGTGGCTATGAAGACGCTCACATTTTGACAGGGCACACGTAAAGTCTATTAGGCCTTTCCTGAGCCCGCATATGCCCAGCCATCAGCATCATACAGCATGGACCTGTTGGAGTAAAACTAAAACATTCATGGAATTGCATGCTCGCACTTCAACTGTTTAAAAAAGTAAGTGCCTTTTCGTTCTGCATCCAGAGATGAGCGACTAGGTTGATTGCAGGGCTACAGGGGATGAGTTATGAGGAAAGGTTAAAGGAGCTGAGCCTTTACAGTTTAAGCAAAAGAAGATTAAGAGGAGACCTGACTGGAGTGTTTAAAATGATGAAGGGAATTAGCTCAGTGGATAGAGCCTGTTATTTTAAAATGGGTTCAAGAACATGAGAACACAGTTGGAAACTTGTTAAGGTGGGATGTTTCAGTTTTATTTTATTTTTAATGAATTTGCAAAACATCTAAAATCCTTTTGTTGCTTTGTCATTCTGGGGTATTGTGTTTCTTTATTTAAGGAAAAATGATTGTATCACAAGACTGCAACAGAACAAAATGTGACCAAAGTGCAGAGGTCCAAATGCTTTCTTAAGGCAATGTAAATCTATTAATTTAATTTTGACAAATATAATTGAGGAAATAAAAAAAAAATTCCCATCAGCAACATCTTTGGGGGACCATAGTTGGAGACCTAAGCCAAGCTACTAGCAAAAACCTTTTTATCGCACACAAATGTAGAGTCACCCAGTGAGCCAGAATGGACTGATATCATTTTTACCCAGTTTGTAAGCGAGCATCAAGGAAAATCAGCCATCCAGAAGCAAAAAAAGACCTAAAGTGCCCCATGGGGGAACAATGGAAAACACATTAGTAGGTTGCATTTGTGGTAGCTGTGGTAATTATACTTCAAAGTCCCCTGATATTCTATATGGTGTTCCACAAAGATCTCTCCTGGGTCCGCCGCTCTTTTTGATATCCATGCTTCCATGAGGTCAGATTATCTCAAGGCATAACGTGAGCTACCACAGCTATGCTGACGACACACAACTGTATTTATCAATAGCGCCTGATGACCCCAACTCTCTTGGTTCACTGAAACAATGACTTACTTGCATTTACGAATAGATGAGAAGTAATTTTCTCAAACTAAATAAGGAGAAATCAGAAATCTTAGTGATTGGCAAAAATGGATATAATGAGGGTATTAGAAATAAACTTGATCCATTAGGCTTAAAAGTCAAGACAGAGGTAAAGAATTTAGGGGTAACTATTGTCTCTGACCTGAATTTTAAATTACATATTAATCAGATTACCAGGACAGCATTTTTTTTACTTAAGAAATATAGCAAAAGTTATATCCCTTATAACCTTGCAAGATACTGAAAAATGAGTTCACGCTTTTGTTTTTAGTCGACAAGATTACTGTAACGCACTCCTCTCAGGACCACCCAAAAAAGACATAAATCAATAACAGCAAGTGCAAAATGCAGCAGATAGAATCTTAACTAGGAACAGAAAATCTGAGCATATCTCTCCAGTTCTGATGTCACTACACTGGTTACCTGTGTCATTCAGGATTGACTTTAAAATTCTGCTTATGGTTTATAAAGCCTTAAATAATCTTGCCCCATCTTATATATTGGAATGTCTGACATCTTATATTCCAAATTGTAACCTTAGATCTTCAAATGAGTGCCAGTTTAGAATTCCAAGAGCTAAACTTAAAAGAAGTAGTGGGGCGGCCTTCTGCTGTTATGCACCTAAGATCTGGAATAGCTGATCGACAGAAAGTCGCCAGGCTGATACAGTGGAGTACTTTAAAACACTGCTAAAAACCTGATACTTTAACATGGCTTTGTCATAGCTACATTTTAGTGCCACCCTGATATTCTGTATATGCATCTTATGCAGGGTGTCCATAAAGTCCATGTGCAATTTAAAATAGTAACTTTGTAAGTATATGTGATAGAAAGAATCTGTAAAAAGGATTAGAAAGAAGAAACACTTACATTTTTTATTGTTCTTGTTAAGTTTCAAAATGTCCACCATTATTACTAATACAAAGGGTAATACGATTCTGTAGTTCTTGGGAAAACATTTTCAAGATGATTTTCAGTAATACCAGCAATCACATCAGTTATCTTAGCTTGCAAGTCTGAATAAACATTTGTTTTCACAGGTCCCCATAAAAAGAAATCCAACGGAGTCAAATCTGGTGAACGTGGAGGCCAAGAAAATGGTCCACCTCTTCCAATCCATCTGTTAAGGAATTTCTCACGTAGAAACTGTCTAACATACAAAGCAAAGTGACAAGGATCACCATCTTGTTGAAATACTGTATTCACTATCAGTCCTAATTGTTCAAGTTGAGGAAGAATGTAATTTTGCAGCATTTCTAAATAGCTATCACCATTAACAACACGCTCCTCAAAAAAGAATGACCCTATGACTCGATTTTTTCCCCAAAGCTCACCACCCATTAACTTTGGGAGAATCTCTTTCATATTCAACAGACACATGTGGATTTTCAGTTCCCCAAATATGGCAAAAATAAAACTTCTACAGACAAAAAAACTAGATACATCAAGCCTTCTATACCTTTTTATGAATTCTTTCTATCACGTATACTTACAAAGTTACAACTATTTTAAATTGCACACGGACTTTATGGACACCCTGTATATAAATGTCTACGTGTGGAAGTGTGTGTGTGTGTCTGTCCGGCCCAGAAGTGAGAGGTGAAGTTGGGGTAAGGGCTCCACCTCTGAGGATACACAAGCGAGGTGAGCACATCGGCAAAACAAAACTTCAGAAGAAAGACAAAGTCACTTTGCTGCTAATACATAAGTGAGGCGAGCATGTTGGCAAAACAAATCCTCCTAGGAGAGAGACGCCCAGAGTAGTTCCTTTCAGTTACCTGACCTCTCTACATTTTAATTTTTTTCTGACGATTTCAATAGTTTCTAGGACCCCCTGGTGTTTTACAGCACGGACTTAAACAGCTAGTTTAATGTCTCCAAAATCCGTACTAACCCCTACTTTCTCTGCAGTTCTTTTTCTGGTTTTCTGTAGTGCCGATCTGCGCCATTACCACCTGATCCAAGCACCGTGCAGTCCCTACATTGATGGATTAAAGGCCACATGACCATCATTATCAAGTTCTTTCACGTCAAGCCTGAAAACCATGAGGACTGATTGAGATCATTGATGTTAGGTAGAATTCCCAGTAGGGATTGGCTGGGTGGTCTCGTGGCCTTGGAACCCCTGCAGATTTTGTTTGTTTTTTTTTCTCCAACCGTCTTACGTTTTTTTTGTTATTTCTTTCCTCCCTGACTATCGGACCTTACTTTATTCTTTGTTACTTAGTATTGCCTAATTTTTATATTTTTTCTTGCTTCATCTTTTAAAGCACTTTGAGCTCCATCATTTGTATGAAAATGTATGGAAATAAATGTTGTTGTTGTTGTTATTTGTGATCTGAGGAACAACTAGAAATAAAACTGGCTTTGTTAAAAGGGGAGACAAACTCTTTTGAAATAAAAATTTAGACGAGCCTGATTTGAGAGTTATGGCAGTGGAACTACTTAAGTGTGTAAACAAGACATTGGAAAGAATTCGATTGACCTTTCCTCTAGGACATGGGCTCTTAACTTTGGGTTACGTGTCATCTGGCCTTGGGTCACATAGAGTTGTGATTTACAATCATATTTCATGGGAAAGGATCACATACAGATTGCAGAGTGTCTTGTAATGGGTTGGCATGGGCAGTATTAGCAAGCGCCATTGCTCCTCTATGATCTGTGTCTTCGTTTTTCCAAGAGGGGGAAAACCTGGCTTGATCGTTGGCTGTGACTCTGGGTCCCAAAACACAAAAAAGGTGTAAATGGATTGTGAGAAAAAAAAATTTTAGAACCACTTCTCTAGGACACCTCATGAGATGCTGGTCCATAAAACACAGATGGGCAGTAGAGAACAGACTAGCTAAAGAATTGGTGAGAAAAGATTCCAGCAGGACTGCTTTTAAAACCAACTCCGATATGTTGGTCCTCCAGACACCACCTTGTTGTCACAACACATAATTAGCTTTTAAAATAAATGCTTTGTTTTTTTTGGAACAGAAAATGTTTGACAATCCTACCCATGCAATTTCTCTAAAATAACATCAAGTCAAGTTTTGAAGGACCGTAAAGTTTACCACACTACTTGGTCACTTATACCAAGAATCTGTGGTTCTCTTTGTAAAGAAAAACTTTTAATGTTTGTGTGAAATTTCCCCTTAACAAGTTTCCAACTGTGTCCCTGTGTTCTTGATGAACTCATTGTAAAGTCACCATCTCGACACACTGGACTAATTCCCTCTATAATTTTAACACTTCAATCAAGTCTCATCTTACTCTTCTTTTCCTTAAACTGTAAAGGCTCAGCTCTTTTAATCTTTCCTCATAACTCATCCCCTGTATCCCTGGACTCAGCCTAGTCGCTCTTCTCTGAACCTTTTCTAGTGCTGCTATGTCCTTTTTGTAGCCTGCAGACCAAAACTGCACACAGTACTCCAGATTTTTGTTGGGATATTAGGACAGTTTAGTTATTAGCTCTAACAAATTGACTGTTCAGGGAATGGACAGAGAGGTGGTGCGCACTTACAAGTACTTGGGGATCCACATTAATGACAGCACAAAGGCGCTATACAAGAAAGGGAAGAGCAGGCTGTTTCTTCTTAGGAGACTGAGCTCCTTTAATGTGGGTAGTGATATCCTTCACATCTTCTGTAACTCTGTGATGTCCAGTCTGTGGTGTGCTGGGCTGGTAACATCACTTCAAAAGAGTCCTATCAAAATAACAAGATAAGTAAAAGGGCAAACTCAGTAATGGGACACACTCTGGACCCCCTGGAGGTCGTAGAATAGGAGAGAATTAAAATAAAACTATTTCTTCCCTCGTAATCAAACACACACACTTGTATTCCTCTCCTGCAGACCCACACACACAGATCACTGGTCTCTGCAGGCGTACTACCTCGGGAAAAGTCTGGACTTGATGATGTTTTATTGCTGCTGTCTTTTATAGTTATTATGTTTATTTTATTATTTATAGTGTATTGTGTATTTAAGTACAGGTGCTGGTCATAAAATTAGAATATCATGACAAAGTTGATTTATTTCAGTAATTCCATTCAAAAAGTGAAACTTGTATATTGGATTCATTCATTACACACAGACTGATGTATTTCAAATGTTTATTTCTTTTAATGTTGATGATTATAACTGACAACTAATGAAAGTCCCAAATTCAGTATCTCGGAAAATTAGAATATTGTGAAAAGGTTCAATGTTGAAGACACCTGGTGCCACACTCTAATCAGCTAATTAACTCAAAACACCTGCAAAAGCCTTTAAATGGTCTCTCAGTCGAGTTCTGTAGGCTACACAATCATGGGAAAGACTGCTGACTTGACAGTTGTCCAAAAGATGGCCATTGACACCTTGCACAAGGAGGGCAAGACACAAAAGGTCATTGCTAAAGAGGCTGGCTGTTCACAGAGCTCTGTGTCCAAGCACATTAATAGAGAGGCGAAGGGAAGGACAAGATGTGGTAGAAAAAAGTGGACAAGCAATAGGGATAACCGCACCCTGGAGAGGATTGTGAAACGAAAATGTGGGGGAGATTCACAAAGAGTGGACTGCAGCTGGAGTCAGTGCTTCAAGAACCACCAGGCACAGACGTATGCAAGACATGGACTTCAGCTGTCGCATTCCTTGTGTCAAGCCACTCTTGAACAAGAGACAGCATCAGAAGCGTCTCGCCTTTGGACTGCTGCTGAGTGGTCCAAAGTTATGTTCTCTGATGAGAGTAAATTTTGCATTTCCTTTGGAAATCAAGGTCCCAGAGTCTGGAGGAAGAGAGGAGAGGCGCAGAATCCATGTTGCGTGAGGTCCAGTGTAAAGTTTCCACAGTCAGTAATGGTTTGGGGTGCCATGTCATCTGCTGGTGTTGGTCCATTGTGTTTTCTGAGGTCCAAGGTCAACGCAGCCGTCTACCAGGAAGTTTTAGAGCACTTCATGCTTCCTGCTGCTGACGAAGTTTATGGAGATGCAGATTTCATTTTCCAACAGGACCTGGCACCTGCACACAGTGCCAAAGCTACCAGTACCTGGTTTAAGGACCATGGTATCCCTGTTCTTGATTGGCCAGCAAACTTGCCTGACCTTAACCCCATAGAAAATCTATGGGGTATTGTGAAGAGGAAGATGCAATACGCCAGACCCAACAATTCAGAAGACCTGAAGGCCACTATCAGAGCAACATGGGCTCTCATAACACCTGAGCAGTGCCACAGACTGATCGACTCCATGCCACGCCGCATTGCTGCAGTAATCCAGGCCAAAGGAGCCCCAACTAAATATTGAGTGCTGTACATGCTCATACTTTTCATGTTCATACCTTTCAGTTGGCCAACATTTCTAAAAATCCTTTTTTTGCATTGGTCTTAATTGATATTCAAATTTTCCGAGATACTGAATTTGGGACTTTCATTAGTTGTCAGTTATAATCATCAACATTAAAAGAAATAAACATTTGAAATACATCAGTCTGTGTGTAATGAATGAATCTAATATACCAGTTTCACTTTTTGAATGAAATTACTGAAATAAATCAACTTTGTCATGATATTCTAATTTTATGACCAGCACCTGTATTCTGCCTTGAAGCTGAGTATCTACCAACAAAAAATTTCATTATGTACCCTGTATATGCATAATGACAATAAAGAATTCTATCTATCTATCCTCTCTGCGACACGCCAACTCTGAGAACTTTCAGCCAAAGAAACAGAAGTGAGCCAAGAAACAATAGAGGGGCACCTTTATACCAACAGCAATACACTTGGGACTGAGACTGCCAAGGTAGAAATTTTCTTTCTTTTTAATTTTCTTGATTTTTAGTCCTACTGGTGCGTGTGCATATATTTTTTTATCTGTCTACCTTTATGCATTTATTTAAAGAGCTTCTGGGAACAAATAAACTTCTGTATACCTATCTATCTATCTATTATATAGCACCTTTCTATCTATCTATCTATCTATCTATCTATCTATCTATCTATCTATCTATCTATCTATCTATCTATCTATCTATCTATCTATCTATCTATCACATAAATGGACAGGAGACATAAAAAGGTTTGGGGCAGCCACCCATATATTATTCCCTGGCTGCAAAAAGGTTGGATTTTGTGGAGTTGTGTCTGGTTCAAAGTCCAAAACAGAACTGATGACATGTGGCAAAGATGGCGGCTTTAAAGGTCTGGACAGGAAGTGACATCATCCTGGAAGGTGAGACCAGAAGTGACATCATCTGGGCAGGAAGTGCCGTCATCACGAGCACCAGAAGCCTGTGGAACTTCCTGTGAATGGTCTGCAGATGATTGAGAGAATAAGTCAGTCTATCTATCTATCTATCTATCTATCTATCTATCTATCTATCTATCTATCTATCTATCTATCTATCTAGCTATCAAATAGTGTCTAATGGGTGTTATACATAATAAAGATTAATCACTTAAATCAATTTGTATTTGTAAGCCCGTTCTTTGCAGATCTTCTGAAGAAGGTGCCACATCACAGTCATTGAATCGACTTGAACTGAATTGCTGTAATGCTGTTTCATACAAACTGAGAGTTGTGAAATGGAAAAACTTATGGAAAAGATACCAGAGGGTGAATCGACATGTTTTCTGCATAACATATTTAAATAACTCCCCACATAGTTAGTGAAATGGATTTATCAAGAAAAAAAAAGCAATTTTAGAAGGAAGAGCCAGACAGGTGACAGAATGGGGCCAGCGTCTTGTCGAGCTATTAAAGATCAATGATTATCAATTTTCAAGGCTACTGGATGGATTCTGTTTCTGTGAGCCTTCAGAGTTCAGGACATTTATTTGGATGTTTTTGATTAAACTGCCTGAGGAACAGTGGTGGCCAGGACTGCTACATCAAGTAGACTTTGACTTTATACTTTAAGATATTGATTGTTGGCTACCAGAGGTTTACTTTCCACTAATTTCTTTCAAAATGCCATTCTGTTTTTGTTTTTCTATAATGTATTGCTATGTTACAGTAATGATGTGCGACAAAAAGCTGTTGAGCTGCACAAATCAGGAAATGTCAGTAAGAAAGTAGCTGAACATTTAAAAATGCTGATTTCCAGTATCAGAGCTGGAGTTGTTACAAATCGACCTGGAAAAGGACTTTTCTGTGGTCAATGATGCCATTCATCCATCCATCCATTTTCTGTTGCTTATCAGGGTGCAGGTTATGGGGGTATCAGTCTAATCAAGGATACCCAGACATCCCTTTTTCAGTCTTGGGCTACTCAGACATTCTCAGGCCAGCCCCAGCATGTCTGGGGCCTTCTCCCAGTTGGACATGCCCTTCCGAAGGAAGACATCCAGCAGGCATCCTAATCAGATGTCTGGACCACCTCAACTGGATCTTTGTGATGCAGAGGGGCAGCAGCTCTTCTTTGAGCTCCTCCTGAATGTCTCAGCTCCTCACCCTATGAGGGAAACTCATTTATGGTCAGTGGTCATGAGTGATTCTGTATTGGTTGTGAGGCATGCTGTGTGTGGTAGACGGCCAGGGCCCTTACCTGTTCAGGACGCCACTACAATGGACGGACTGGGGGATAGAGCTTATTCAGGACATTACCACCCCCGGAATGCTAGGTGGCAACCCCCAACGAATGCAGCAGTGCCTCGAACTCCCATAGGACTCCATTGGAGTTGAAGTTTGGTGCAGCCCTGTTGGGTTCCTTGGGCGTTACCAGGGGGTGCTGCAGGTACTCGTTGTTGCAGCTCCCCCACTACACCCGGAAGTGCTGCCGGAAGAAGGTCACCAGACACCTGGAGCACTTCCAAGTGCCCTATAAAAGGAGCCAGAAGTCGGGAGGATGAAGCTTGCCAGGACAAGTGAAGGCGAAGAGAGAGGAAAAGAAAGAGAGAAAGAAGAAGAAAAGTATGTACTGTGAAAGGCGTTTCCTACAAGGAAAAAGTGAAAAATTAAAAATGTTCGTACAGAACTTGTGTCTGTGCCGGGTTTGAGCGCCATCAGAAGCGCCCTCTGCAGGCCATATGTGGAATAGTATCCTGTGGGAAGATCCAACCAGGGCCCATTTGGGAGAAGAACATGTAAAATGTAACCCTTTAATTACCTTATTAATCGATATGGAAGCAGAAAGGAAGTAAAACTTTATAGAACTTGGTTTATTTATTCATCCCCTCTGGGAAATTCAGGTATGCAGTAGCTCAAGCAAATCAGTAAAAATTGTTACAAATTATTAAGAAAGGCAAGGAGAACAAAGCATAAATAAATAGTAAAAAGTACAAATGGTCAGTCATTGCACTGTTGGAAGGTAGAGTGGTAACCTGGTCATGAATGACTTGTGTTGACAACAGCGTTACAAAATCTCATGGCAGTAGGAACACATTTTTTTTCTAAAGCACACTGAGGGGAGACGACTGCTGTGTTTACTTCTCTGACCTGCCAACATGTTGTGCAGAGGGTGACTGCTACTGTCAAAGATGGCCTGTCCCTTCCACTCCAAGCACCTTTCCCTCACAATTCCCAGTGGGTCCACAGTCCTGCCCAGCAGTGAGCCAGCCTTCTTCACCAGCTTGTCCAGCCTCTTCTTCATCTTATCTGTCATACTGCCTCCCCATCACAAGGCAACAAAGATGTCAAAGGAGCTTCAACTAAGTTCTGAGGAAAGGGTCTGAACACTTACGTCAATAAGATATTTAAGCTTATTATGTTTAATAAATCTGAAAAAATGTTCAAAACTCCTTTGTTTCGCTTTATCATTCTGGGGTATGGAGTGTTGCCTGATGAGGAAAATTTTAGTAAAAATTTTTTTATTTTGCAAGGCTACAATATAACAAAATGTGAAAAACATCTGAATACTTTCTAAAGATGCTGTATATGTTACAGATCACTTTATAAGCAATATACAATTTCTTTTGCATTAGTCATCTTATTGTTATTTGCTAATAATGTTGGCGCCATGATCAGCATCTCAAAGCTGTGGCTGAGAGCCTTGCCGGAGCAATAAGTGCATTCAGATGCCTGCATCCACTAAAAACGTCCTTGGTCAAAGCCTGCAGATAAGTTCAAACCGAGCCAACAGCAACAAGTGGCATTCTACCCACGGCTTCTGCCTGGCAGCTAATAGCAGACCTGGGTAGACTGCTGTGGTTTCCAGACCACCTAGCATCAACAACCCTGTGGCCAGACATGACCATCTTTTAAGATTCCACCTAGCAGGTGATCATGCTGTGACACCCCATGTAGTGGCAAGGTTAGCACCAGACCACATAGTGAGTGTGCATCTTGTAGTGCAGGAGCGACCGGGGTCAGATTTGTGAGAAGTCAGACATGCAGATGCAGACACAAAAAGGTCATATTTCCAAAAACAAGAGAGGGTTTATTTACAGGTGCAACAAAACAACAAAAATAATGTCCCAATCAAAAAAAGTGAGCAATATATACAGTGAAATTTCCAGTCCCCAAAAATGAGAAATGCAGACAAAAATGTATATAAACAAAAATTGGTAGTCTTCCTAAATTAAGAAAAGGAGTTCAGGAAAAAACTACACATAAAGTCCAAAGAATGACAAAAAAATATTTACAAGAAAAAAAAAGTGTACGTACAAGAACAAAAAAAAGTGCATCAAAGCCCAAAATCTATATAAATACTTGCACCAAAATAAAGCTAAACTAAGAGATATCTATTATATATATATATATATATATATATATATATATATATATATATATATATATATATATATATACATACATACATACATCCATCCATTTTCCAACCCGCTGAATCCGAACACAGGGTCATGGGAGTCTGCTGGAGCCAATCCCAGCCAACACAGGGCACAAGGCAGGAACCAATCCCGGGCAGGGTGCCAACCCACTGCAGTACACACACAAACACACCCACACACCAAGCACACACTAGGGCCAATTTTTAATCGCCAATCCACCTAACCTGCATGTCTTTGGACTGTGGGAGGAAACCGGAGCGCCCAGAGGAAACCCATGCAGACACGGAGAGAACATGCAAACTCCACGCAGGGAGGACCTAGGAAGCGAACCCAGGTCCCCAGGTCTCCCAACTGCGAGGCAGCAGCGCTACCCACTGTGCCACCGTGCCGCCCATATATATATATATATATATATATATATATATATATATATATATATATATATATATATATGTGTGTATGTGTGTGTATATAGTGCATATATATATATATGTGTGTGTGTGTGTGTGTGTATATATCCATCCATCCATCTATCCATTCTCTTCCGCTTATCCGAGGTCGGGTCGCGGGGGGCAGCAGCTTGAGCAGAGATGCCCAGACTTCCCTCTCCCTGGCCACTTCTTCTAGCTCTTCCGGGAGAATCCCGAGGTGTTCCCAGGCCAGCCGGGAGACATAGTCCCTCCAGCGTGTCCTGGGTCTTCCCCGGGGCCTTCTCCCGGTTGGACGTTCCTGGAACACCTCACCAGGGAGGCGTCCAGGAGGCATCCTGATCAGATGCCCGAGCCACCTCATCTGACTCCTCTCGATGCGGAGGAGCACTCTGAGCCCCTCCCGGATGACTGAGCTTCTCACCCTGTCTTTAAGGGAGAGCCCAGACACCCCACGGAGGAAACTCATTTCAGCCGCTTGTATTCCCGATCTCATTCTTTCGGTCACTACCCATAGCTCATGACCATAGGTGAGGGTAGGAACATAGATCGACTGGTAAATTGAGAGCTTTGCCTTACGGCTATATATCTATACTAATAAAAGGCAAAGCCCTCACTGACTGACTGACTGACTGACTGACTGACTCATCACTAATTCTCCAACTTCCCGTGTAGGTAGAAGTCTGAAATTTGGCAGGCTCATTCCTTACAGCTTACTTACAAAAGTTAGGCAGGTTTTATTTCGAAATTCTACGCGTAATGGTCATAACTGGAACCTGCTTTTTGTCCATATACTCTAATGGAGGAGGCGGAGTCACGTATCGCATCATCACGCCTCCTACGTAATCACGTGAACTGAAAACAAGGAAGTCATTTACAGCACGAGTCAAACGCGGGAACGAAAATAAATGACTTTAATTGTTGAGTGTCTTTTAATACTGTGTAAGCATACATATTAACACGTGCAATTAAACGTGTGCATTTATGGGGTGATTGCTCAGGCTTAAAAGCTCGCCTTTTATTAAAAAGGTAAATGCAAACTGTTTTCATTCTGAAGGGCACAAACCATGTTAGATTTCATGCTCAACAGTAAGCTCAGCACACAGCTTGGTCATATTACAACCGGAGGGGCGAACTGAAAACGTGGTATACAAAGAGATCCTTAACAAATAATTATTGATTCATTTTCCCTCAGTTTAAAAAGGTTTACTTTTCTTCTTAATAAAAATTTTAAACCAGTACTTCGCCGCTGCGAAGCGCGGGTATTTTGATATATATCAAAATATATCGTGTCATCACACATCCCACGTAAGAACGTGAACTGACCCGCTGCCGTTTGCAATGCCATATTTGTGAGATACAAGTTTAATGAGAAGACACGAGGTATTAATGACAGTTTGGATCACTTTGTAACTGAGTTAAAATTGCTGTAGCGAGAAACTTTTAACTGCCGGGTCTTAGCTAACATTAAATAAACCCGTGGACATCGCGACATCGCAACATCACACAAGACAGCAGCTCACATGAAGTGACTGAACGCAGCAGGAGTGATCACTTTGATGAATCAAACCTGTTCAAAAAAC